>NW_019227515.1:206435-283311 GCF_002742605.1 Olea europaea var. sylvestris | reverse complement strand
TGACTATGCCAATATTGATATACCCCGAGGAGTGTATCCCGAGGACTCAATCTATACCCCACCTCATTTCTCTTCTTCGGTCCTCGAGGTCATCTAAGTCCTCGATATATTGTAGTCCTCGAGATACCTCGAGGACACTTTTACATTCCGTCAATGTCCTCGAGAATAGTCCTCGAGACATACACCACCAACATACCTCCTAAGACCTGGGTACCTAACTAACAAACCTAAACACCCAAGGATTCTACATCAACCCTAACACCACTTGTCAAACAATTCCATTACAAGTAGGACATTCTTTATAATAGAAATTCCCTTGGATAAAAACATCCAACCAACACAATCCTACTAGGAGTACACTACCTACTCCTATAAAAGCAGAACCTTGGGCCATTATTCAGGTACGTTTTACATTGTTCTTCAGCACATAGCCTCACGCATATATTTCCCTTTCCGACTTAAGCATCGGAGGGGCGACGAGAACACACCTCGTTGCCTTTGTTTCAGGTATCGGAAGATCACGTTCGTGCTCCTCACCAGTCATCAAGCTCGGAAAATCAGCAAGTACGATTTTTGGTAGCATCAGTTTGTATGTTACAGTTCTTTGTTCATCATTTATTGCTTCAGTCCTCAGCGTCACCGTCTGCGTGATCCCTCCTGTCACATCGAAACAAAACCTATTCGTTGGGTATCGTTCATTCTAAAAGTTCGATTTGTCAGATAGTGAACATTCGTTTATATCTATTTAAATTATGTCTTTCACGATTTTCCCTTATGAATATCGACAAATATTTATTCTTACCAGCCACAAAATTGTACAACAAGACTGCACCAACAGATCCCTCCTGTCCTTCGATTACTTGAGCACTTTTGAAACCTGCAGGGAATATATTGACAAGATCACTCATTCTGTTTTTAAAGAAACCATAGAACTTGTCAGCTGAAGATTGTATTTCAGCGGTTGCTTCAAGCTTTTGAGACATGGTATCAATTATAAAATAAAAACCCTAGTTATATCAAGAATGCACGTCGAATTGAATTGAAGCTAAGTCCTGTGGATATTTATAGTGTGGATTTGTTGTTTTCCAACAAATTAATTTTGTAAAATTATAATGAAAGATGGGTCGGCTGATGTAATTTTACCCCCAAATCTTTATATGGGCCTTGTTAAAGATTTCACGAGATCATTAATTAATTTTGACTTCCAAATTTGGTGAATTAAAATCATACTATTTAACCCCAGGACCGTGCTACATAGTCATAGAGGATGACACTTCGATTGACATAGCACACACACATGGAGGAGATCGGGATTATTTTATTCATGGGGACCCACACCTCGTTTGTGAGTGCTATGTCACCCATCGTGTCAAAGCCTATGTTCGTTTGGCTTAATTCTTAGCCCCAAATGGTATAAAATATTTATTCAGCAAAAAACAAAAATAGAAATATACAAAATATATACTGTTCTCCCAATTTTTTGTGCTAAAAAAATCTGAAGACGCCACTTTCAAGTTTCCAAAATACATTTTAACACTACGTGTAGCTCGTCTCTTTGACATGTAAACCATCGAGAAAATGTAAAGACACAAAATATTAATAATATTTTTCAATATTTTCTAGTATATAAATGTCTTTTTAACAAAGTCAATGCAGGACAATTATTATTAATTCAATATTCTAGACTAATGAAATTAGTTCCATTCAGAGTTCAAAAAGATATTAACATGATAATATCAGCAGCTAAATGGATGAAAAAAATGCTGAAATAGAAAAATTATTTTATTATTCTATAGAACAGCAATATAATCTTAATTATTTGTAATATATTATAACTTATAGTTAATGCCTTTTAATTTCTTGGAAACACGTGAAGCATGAATTCCTTTACAATTAGGAGCATTTAATTTAATAAATATTGTTGGCAACATATATGGTTGAATGACAATATAGATAAATTAGAATATTGGATATTTTGAGTGACAAATTGGTAATACTTGATGCATTCATTTTTTTCTTAATTTGAGTTAATACTTATCATTAGGTAACATAAACAAATGATATTAAAAGATACTTCACTCTAGCTGGACGTGGGTTTGGTACCCAACATGGTCGATTTCATTGATTATTAGTTTAAATCTAACCTAACCCTCGAACCATTCAAGTTTAGGTTGGTTGGCTTGGACTTGGGTCCAATTCATGTTGGATTCGATTTTTTTTGTTGAATTTGAATAATTTTTAAAACTTGAAACTACTTGAAAATTTCCTTTATTTTTAACCTATATAAAGAATTATTTTTTTGAAAACTAAATAGGTTTGAAACTATGTAGCATTTTCTTCTTATATACGTATTTTTTGGATTTATTCATTTTATTATCAAATCCTTAGTTTTTAGTTTATCGTCAAATAATTTATATTTGCACATAGTATTCGTACCAATCAACCTATGTAAAAATTGGGAAGTTGTATATTCTAAATCCTTCTCTTGTCTCCACTATTAAGTCTATTTAGATTTTTTCATTTTAGGTATTATATTTTTCAATTAGTCGGATTGGGTTGAATTCGATTTTTAATTCATAATTTGAGACCCAATTCAACTCGACCTCAATATGCCGACATCACCATCCACGCCACTCGATTGCAGCCGAGAGACATGGTGCTTACTCTAATACCATTGATATAGATTTTAAAAGTCATACTTAAAACTAGTTATTGAAGTTGAAGAGCCCAAACATATATAAACTACACACCGGAAGCCATACTTTTGATGTGTGATTCAAGTCTCGTACCTTGCAATGTTATGAGAGTAACAACCGAGACTAGAAAACAAACCAGTTGAATTTAAACGTAAAACAGTGAATGATCAACAAAAGGGAGAGAAACAATTGGAATACCAATCCCTTAGTCTCCATGAATGCAAAATCTAGTATACAATTTCTTCCATAAATTTAATGCTGTTCATTACCATATATAAGCAATTAAATAGCAATCAAACAAAAATTTCAATCACGGCTTTTCTTGAATCCCTCGGTTACTTTTCCCGCCGGGGTGCTTTATCCTCTGAAGGTCGCTGCCCCTCCGATCTGCTCTTCCTTGCTGGTGGTGACTTTTGTTGAGTTTAAAGACCAAACGAATAGATTTTATTAACAAAAATATTTTACAATTTTGGACACAAATTAATCTCTCTTAATGCACTCACCCTTATTTCATCACTCCAATAACTCTACTCAATTCTTTGCACTTTCTCACTCTCTCTCTCTCTCCCCTCATTTTTTCTTCCTGCTTCTCAATTCAAACTCACTCACCATACATATATAGCAACGCATATATATAGGCATAGGATTTAGTGTAAGTGTCGCCTTCCTTTGTCCGGAGAATTCTAGCATGTGGTGGAGGCAAAATTATCCAATAATATTTTAGATCCTTCTCTAATGCCAACAACTATGGAAAAATCTGGAAACCAGTGATGATTCTTCAATTCTCCCCTTTAGCACCGACTTTTCATTTTGACTCTTTTTTTTCGTTACGTCCGATTTTGCCTCTACGAATTTTGAAGTGTTCAATTTTTTATTCAACACATATGCTACTTTAAATATATTTAGTTCTTCCATACTTTCTTCTTCATCAATTTTTAGATTGATACTTGATTTTTCATGTCTACACAACATTAGTGATTGTGAGTTTGCATTGTTGGAAAAAATGGATTGAGTGGTTAATTTTGGCATAAAATTTGAGTGGAACCCAATTGGTTATTTTGGAAGTTTAAGATTGATCCGTGTTCTCATGGTTCTCCTCCATGAGAACATCAAAATCATGTATTTAGTTGCAAAAAATAATGTTCGAAATTGGGGCTCAAAGTGTGTTAATTGAAAGGGGTTTATGTGTCGGAGGGAAACCATTTCAGGTTTGTCCTATATAAGAAAATTATGAAAGCAAATACCACATTAAATAGGATTCCACTTTGGAAAGGTATGATCATGTGTAACATAGAAGCCCTCTCTACGTGCGCGCGGAAGGGGGGCAAATTGAACCAATATAAATTTCGGACGTGGAAATTGACCCTTTAGAAGAGCTTACATTTTGCTAATTTTTTTCTCCAACTGACCGTTTAAATTCCAAAATTGTTGAAACTCCTATATTCATTGTCATTATAATACGAGTTAATGACATTCATGGGGTTAAGCCTATATAAGTAACCCGATTTCTAACAATTCTACACAAGAGAAAAATAATATAGCATACAGTTTCTGCATAATTTTTGGTTTGCATACTGCATAGTCACACAGTCCCCTATCTATCCGAAAGTATTTTAGTGATATTGTTCAGACATAAGTTCTGTTCAGCAGAGTAATATCTGAGGTTCTCAAATTTTACTGTTCCTCCATTGTATCTTAGAGACAGACGTCCGAATCAAACCTCAAACACCTACGGTGAGGAGGCGAATCTATTTTAAGGAGTCTGTGTTCACACAGGCCTCGGTTCAAATTTATTTTGATTTCTTTTTTTTGCTGATTAGATTCACTCTTTCTATTTATTGGAATTTAATCTGCTCTATTTTGGCTAATTAGATTAATTTGTTCAATTTATTGCAATTTAATCTGCTATATTTTGAGTAGTATCCAAGTTTGCTGCATAAACAGTATGTGTCAATTTGGAAAGTTGCAAATTCGGTGTATGGTATTTGTTAATCCGGTATTCATTCACTAATATTTAGTCCAACAAACTAAAAATAAATTGAAAAAGAAAAAAAATTGGTTTCTTATATTGTTAATTTAGAAACTAATTTTCCATTTGTCTTTCAAAAATGGCAACCAAATCAATCAACATGGATGTGTCATAAACTATTGCCACTGGAAATCAGCCCGTGGGCTCTGCTGTGGCTCAAGTGCCCAGCTTTGTTGTGGTTTAGACTGTAGCTAAATTGTCAAGTCATATTGTGAGTAAATTTGTGGCTCCAACAACCAGCTATACAGTTACTGTTCTGATTAATCATAGAGAAAAAATTGGAGAAATTCAATAACTTGAATTTCAAGATGTGGTAGCAGAAAATGTTATTTTACCTGACCACCTTGGATCTTGCGAGATTCTTGAATGAAACTGCTCCAAAACTCAATAGGGTGAGGGAGATGTCCAAGCAATCAGTGAGGTCGATGCTTGAAAACATTTGAATTTTCTATGTCGAAACTACATTATGAAAAGTTTAGCAAACTCACTAGACAATTCGTATAATACTTTGAAAACTACTAAGGAGCTATGGAAGTTATTGGATTGAAAATATAAGACTGAGGATGCTAGGGCCAAAAAATTCATTGTTGGCCGATTCTTGGATTATAAGATGGTGGACTCCAAAACAATAACCAATCAAGTTCAAAAATTTCAAGTGATTCTTCATGAGATTCATATCGAATAGATGATTTTGAATGAAACCTTCAAAGTGACTGCAATTATTGAAAAACTGCCAGTTGCGTGGAAAGATTTCAATAATTGCCTTAAACACAAATGAAAGAAAATGAACATTGAAAAACTGATTGTTAGACTTCGAATTAAAAAAGACAACAGAAGTTCAGAAAAGAAGGGGTTCAATCCTATTGTAGCTAAAGCCAATATTATTGAGCACGGTCAAAGTTCTAAAATTTTAAAGAACAACATTAAGACATCTGGCGGCAAAGGTACTAAGCTGGGACCGAAAGGGAGTATTTCTAAGAAGAAATATCAAAGAAAATACTTCAATTATGGCAAAGTAGGCCTCAAGTCTTAGGAGTGTAGATTGCCAAAGAAGAATACATGGCACATAATGTGTTGGAAATAAATCTTACAGCAGTCATTTCTGAAATAAATATGGTGGTTTCTAACTCAAAACAGTAGTGGATTGACACCGGTGTTACACGGGGTGCGTGCTCTGATAAAGAGTTGCTTGCTGCATTCGAAGCAATTGAGAATGAAGAGAAGTTGTTCATGAAAAATTCAACAATTTCTGAAATCAAGTGTTCTGAAGTTGACATCGAGAAAGGAATTGACTATTAACAATGTACTATATGTGCCGAAAATTCACAAGAATCTTGTGTCCGAATCATTTTTTAATAAGCATGATTTTCATATTGTATTTGAGTCAGAGAAAGTTATTCTGTCAAAGAGTGAAATGTTTGTCAAAAAATGTTATGTTTTCGATGGTATGTTTACATTGAATGTAATGGTTGTTAAGTAAAAAGTGAATAAAGTAAACTCTTCTGCTTACTTGTTTGAGTCTTCCAACTTGTAGCACGGTACACTAAAACATGTTAACTATGATACTTTACGTAGACTAGTTAACTTGAAATGCATACCCATGTTCCACATTGATGATTCCAACCATAAGTGCAAAACTAGTCTTGAGACAAAATTAACAATGTCATCCTTTAAATCAATTGAACGGAATACAAAACCACTTGATTTAATTCACAGCGTCGTATATGATTTAAAACTTGTACAAACAAGAGGTGGCAAAGGACGAAGCCATATAAAAATTTGTTCTCTGTAAGAATGAAATTGAAAGTCAACTTAATAAGAAAATTAAGGCGTTGCAAAGTGATTGAGGTGGTGAGTATGAAGCACCTTTTGTTGAATTCTATGCACAGCATGGAATTATACATGAAACCACTACACCTTATTCTCTACAATAAAATGGTATTGCTGAATGGAAAAATCGTGCCTTAATGTTATGGGTTACCTCAGAACATTTAGGAAGCAATGTGTTATCATTACCTTTAAAATAAGGTGTCCCGAAAGAAAATGAAAAAAAAAAAGCCCTTATGAGTTATGAAAAAGGAAGAAAGTTTTCCTATAAATACTTACAAGTGTTGGGGTGTCTTGTTAAAGTGGTTGTTCCAACATCAAAGAAATTACATATAGGCCCAAATCTGTAGATTGTATCTTTATTGGCTATGCAAATAACAATAGTGCTTATCGATTTCTTATGCACGAGTCTAAAATTCCAAACATACGTAGAAACACAATATTGGAATCAAGAAATGCTTCATTCTTTGAACATGTATTACCGTACAAATCCAAAGAGGAAGTAAGCTCCTCCAAATGAACATATGAGACTATAACTGAAAAATAGTCAGGACGAAAAACTAGAAGAGGAGATTGAGGTTAGATGTAGCAAACGAGAAAAGACAGAAAAATCCTATGGTCCTAATTTTCTGACGTATATGCTAGAGTGAACCTCAAAATTATCAAAAATCCATGAATGTTTTGAAAGGACCCCATTGGAAGGATGTCATTAAAAGTGAAATGATTTCATACTGCAAAGTCATACATGAGAACTAGTGGATCTTCCTCTATGAAGCAAATCACTAGGCTACAAGTGAATTTTCAATAGAAAAATGAAAGTATATGGAACTATCAAAAAGTATAAGGCCAAAATAGTAATAAAAAGTTACAAAATGAAGGCCTTGATTACTTTGATAAGTATTCTCCAGTGACGAGAATAACATTTATTAGGATCATACTTGCGATTACCACTTTACGAAATCTTGATGTAAATCAAATGGATGTTAAAATCGCATTTTTATATGGAGATTTAGAAAAAGAAATCTATATGGAACAACTCAAGGGATTTTTGTCACCAGGACAGGAAAACAAAGTTTGTAAACTGGTGAAGTCATCGTATAGTTTGAAACAAGCACCAAAACAATGGTATGAAAAGTTTGATAATATCATAATGGCGCGTGGTTTTAAAATCAATGAGTATGACAAATATGTTTGCATCAAAGACACTAAAGATGATTATGTCATTTTATATATTTACGTTGACAACATGATTATTGTTGGCAATGACAATAAGATGATTAAATTCTCTAAAGATATGTTAAATTCAAGATTTGACATGAATGATATGGGTTTAGCTGATGTTATACATGGAATCAAAATCTCAATAACATTAGATGGGCTTGTTCTAAGTCAATCACATTGTGTGGGAAAAAAAATTAAAAAGTTAAGTAAATGTGATACTAGTTTGGTTAGAATACCAATAGATACAAGTCAATATCTATCTAAAAATAAAAGTGAAAGTGTTTCTCGAGTAGAATACTCGAAAATTATTAAAAATCTAATGTACTTGATGAGTTGTATAAGACCAGACATAGTCTACACAGTTAGTAAACTAAGTGAATATACAAGTAATCCAATAACTGATCACTGGAAATGAATAGTAAGAATACTAAGGTACTTAAGATATACTCCTAATTTTGGACTACAATATAACAAATATCTAGCAATCATTGAAGGATATAATTATGCTAATTGGATATCTAATATAAAAGATTCAAATTCTACTAATGGATTTGTGTTCACATTGGGAGGTGTTGTCACATCCTAAAAATCCTCTAAGCAAACAATTCTAACCAGATCTTAAGGAATTTGAGTTTATAACTCTAAACAAATGTGGTGAAGAAGTTAAGTGACTGCGTAACATCTTAGAGGATATTACAAGATAAACAAAATCTGTGCCAGCAATTTGCATATATTGTGACAATCAACCAGCAATTGAAAAGGCACAGAGTAACATGTACAATGGCAAATCTAGACATATGTATCGTAGACACAATATTATAAGACAACTATTCTCAACTGGACTTATCACTATATACTATGTAAAGTTAAAAGATAACATTGCGGATCCGTTGACCAAAGGATTAAATAGAGAGTTAGTTGGAAAATCATCGAAAGGAATGAGATTCAAGCCCTTAAACGGATAAGTTATTACAAAGAAAATCCAACCTAATTGACTAGAGATCTAAGATCCAGGTTCAAATGGACAACTTAATTATAAAGACTTAATCAAATCACTATGGGATGTTACCTCCTATCCATTCATATGATGTAACAATGATGTCTGTAAGGATGAAAGATAAGTAATAGACTTTTAATGATTATTATACGTCAAAGTTCAAGTCAAGTAATTCGAGTTACTTGTAATAAGAAATCACCTATGTGAGAGAGAAGTGAGACCGCTTCTAAGATAATTGCGTGGGGCTTAATTCTTAGAAACTCTTACAGAATCAGGCGTATGTTCATGACCAAAACGAACATAATAATGAAAACTGAATTTTGTTAGGGAGAATCCTGTGTGGAGTATATCATCATTTACACAAACGGCAGAACAGTTCAAAGACAACACGTCTACTGGTCAGCTAGTAAAGTAAATATACATTCACAAGAGAAAGGTTCAACGGATAATACCTACCTATCCTATACAAGTTTCAACCGTTGAACTTTATCACCAAATCTTTTGTTTCACAGTCTTGTGTCTCTCCCACTTTTCATTCATGTGAGAGATTGTTGCAAAAAATGGGTTGAGTTGCTAAGTTTGACATAAAATTTGAGTGGGACCCAATTGGTTATTTCGGAAGTTCAAGAATGATTTGTGTTCTCCTTCGTGAGAACATTGAAATCATGTATTTACTTGTCAAAAATAATGTTCAGGTAAATAAAAAAATTGGAGCTCAAAATGTGCCAATTAAAATGAGTTTATGTGTTAGAGAGAAATCATTTGAGGTTTATCCCACAAAGGAAAATTATGAAAGCAAATACCACATTAAATAGGATTGTACTTTGGAAATGTTTGATCATGTGTAGCATAGAGGCCCTATTTACGTACACGCGCAAGGTGGCAAATTGAACCAAAATAAGTTTCGAATGTGGAATTGGCCGCTTAAAAGAGCCTATGTTTTGCTATTTTTTTTCTTCCAACTGACCGTTTAAATTTCAAAACTGTTGAAACTCCTATATCTATTGTCATTACAATACGAGTTAATGATATTCATAGAGTTAAACTTATATAAGCAACCTGATTTCTAACAATTCTACACAAGAGAAAAACAATACAGCATACACTTTCTGCATAATTTACAGCACACAGTTTTTGCATAATTTTTTGTCTGCATAATGCATAGTTACACAGTCCCCTATCCATCCAGAAGTATTTTGGTGATATTGTTCAGACACAATATGTGCTCAAATTCTAGTATCTTTCGTTGTATCCTGGGAGATAGACGTCCAAGTCAAACCTCAAGTACCTACAGTGAGAGGACGAATATGTTTTAAGGAAACTGTGTTCACACAAGCCTCGGTTCAAATTTAATTTTTTTTCCAGTTTTTTGCTAGTTAGATTCACTCTTTCTGTTGATTAGAATTTAATCTAGATTAATTTGTTCAATTTATTATAATTTAATCTGCTACATTTTGGGTAGTATCTAAGTTTGATGCATATACAGTATGTGTCAATCCGGTAAGTTGCAAATCCGGTATATGGTATTTGTTAATCCGAAATTCATTCACTAATATTTAGACTAACATGTACGTACCTCGGTCTCTTCTTGTTGACTTGGTTTATCTCCTATGTTGTTGTTATCTGATGCATACTCGTCTTTGCATGCTCTCGTACATTGATTATTTCTATCACATCTTGTTTTTTTCTCAAGCTTCTGTCTTACTTCATTGATTTGTTTAGGCACATCCTTCTTCGACTTGTCATCCATTTCTTTTGAATCTAACATTTCCACCCTTTGAGGTGTCTGCCAAGCACTTGCTTTTCCAAACACTTCTTCCAAGTCAAATTTTTAGATTGATACTTGATTGTTCATGTCTACTCAACTTCTTTATTAGTGATTGTGAGTTTTTACATACCTTAATCTATTCTTGTTGACTTAGCTTTATCTCCTCTAACGTTGCTATCAGATGCGTACTCGTCATTGCATGCACTCGTTCATTGATTATTTCCATCAAATCCTATATTTTCTCGAGCTTCTATCTTAGTTCATTGATTTGTTTTGGCACCTCCTCCTTTGACTTAACATCCATTTCCTTTGAATCTAGCATTGAATCTAACAATTCCAGACTCTGAGGTATTTGCCAAGCACATGCTTCTTCAAACACATTTTCCAAGTCTGGTAGCTCCTTCCTCTATGGAGTCCACCAAGAAGACTCTTCACGAAACATGATTCCTCTCTGGAGCTATCGATCCAATCATCTTCTCCTAAGTCATCAATTTAATCATCTTCATAATCCATTTGTTCAAAGAGGACCGCTACTAATACTAATTCATCCTTTAAACTTGAATAAAATTTATTTTCTCGAGCCTGCTCAGTTATTGTTGTGGATATCTCAGTATCTTATTCTTCTTCACTATTGTATTTCTCTTGCTTGATAGATCTTGTTATATTACTTTCTGCTTCTTTTTCACTATTGTATTTCTCTTACTTGTTAGATGTTATATTACTTTATGCTAGCTCCTTTTTAAACCAACAGTCTCTAGCATAATGACCTCGCTTACCACATACGAAACACAAGTCATTAATTTGTTGAAATTCATTGGACGGCTGACCTCTCTTGTCGTGACTTTGTTTGGCTCCCCTTATCACAGAACCTTCTTCATGTTTATTTTCTTTAAATTTTTTATTATTCTATTGATGAAATTAACCTCCTCTTTTGTAGATAAATAATGCTTCTTCCACCTCGTTCTTTATTGAGACCCCTAACATTTGTCTGGTCAACACTTTTTGATCCGTCAACAAATTCTCAAAATTGATCGATGAAGGTTGCTCTGGCCAACCTTATATTGTAACAATAAAACTTCTAAATTCGAGTCTTAAACCATGTATGATTATTCTTCTCACTCGAGGCCCTGAAATTTTACTTAAAGCATCTAACTCTATAATTTCACAACAGAGATATTTAACTTTATTAAAATATTAACTTACCATTAATTCTCTTTGAGTAATCGAGAGCAACTCATTTTCTAGCAATTGCAACCTCAATTGTTTTTCTATGAGAGAGTGTGGCCAAAGTGTCACATTCATTTTCCTCTATTGTTGTATTTATAGCGCACAAAGCCTTACCCGCTTTGATTTCCACTTCTCCAGAGCTTCAATTTCTTCTAGTGGCATTGCGTCACGTCATTTTCACCAGCTACTTCCCATAGATCTTGCTCTTGGAGGTATGACTTCATGCAAGTCTGTCATATTGTGTAGTTCTGATTATAGAGCTTTTTCATTTTGCCTACCATTTGTAGGCCGCTTATCGTAACTTGAATTACCTTTCCATAATCAAGCAAACTTTATGAAAGCTTCACAATTTTCTTTTGTGCACGATCTCAAGAAGCTCAAAAATTAGCCCGACCATGTAGCTCTGATACCAAATTGTTGAGTTTAAAGACTAAACGAATATAATTTTATTAACAAAAGTATTTTAACAATTTTGGACACACACTAATCTCTCTCTTAAATTAACACTTCATGCACTCACCTTATTTTATTACTCCCCTAACTCTACTCAATTCTCTGTACTTTCTGTCTCTCTTCATACTTTTTCTTCTTGCTTCTCAATTCACACCCACACATCATACATATACAGCAACGCATATATATAGGTACGATGCCCATTTCCATTTTCTATATAAATGTTAGTTTTATTCATTTTCAAGGTACGTTCTAAAATCCTAACCGAAATCCCTCTCCCATCTCTTGCACTCTTTATATTTCATCCAGCCTTTGACTTCACCATCAGAGTGCAAACGGCCGTCCGACCTTTTTTTGACCGATGACCTTTGCCTTCTAGCGGAGTACTCGGTGTGTAGGTGATATCTACATAGAGGAGACGAGGTCGAAATTTTGTTAGCCCATTTTTTTGGGTCAACATCCCTTTTGAATAATTTGTTGCCAGGACCTTTTTAGGTATGACATGACCACATGTGAGACAAAGGTCATTCGAGGCAGACATGGTTTTGTTGCACAACTAAACAAGGGTTGCCACCTTAAGAAATGAGCAACTGAATTTTAATATTGATCAAGCTCTTCTACCATTTGATGATGAAAAATTCGACTTCACAAAAGTCGGCCAAGAGGAAGTCCTCTTCAAGTTTGAATCAAGAAATGACAATGAATTGCATTACTTCCCCAATTCAGCAGTTGATGTTGCTTCTAGCTCACCCAGCATTGTTACCATCAATGTAAGTTATTTTGTTACTTCAAATCAGTCGAGAACGGACCTAAGAGGGTCCTAGGGGGTCATGTGACCCCTAACTTTTGAATTTCTTTTTTTATAAGTCATATTTGGAATCGATTAAAATTTTAATTTTAATCTAAATCAAAATTAATAATTAATTTTAATAACATATTTATTAGAATCTTTAACTTTTTAACTTTTATCAAAATTTACTAAAAACCTGATTTTGACCCCTACAAAACGGGGCAAAATCACAATAAATTTGAATTTTTTTTCATTTTCTCTCACTCTATCTTACTCTCTCCCTCACATTTACCAAAATCTTAACCCTTCTAGTTTTTTAAAATTTATTTATAATTTTTCTACAAATTATCACATTCATTATAATTTTCACTTTCCAATCAAAAATGCAATGAATTAAAACCTAAATTTACATTTTCTCTTATCCTATTTGTGTATACGGTGTGTTTGAACTAATTATATCTAATTTAATTTATACTTAACGAATTGTATTAATTTGATTGAATGTTGGTAATATATTTTTCCTTTCAATCACTTAAATTGATTATTTGTATTAAATACACTAAACAAATTTGAAACGTAAATATGAATTTTCTTATTATGAGCAAAATATTAATAAAATGACTATTTAAAATCAAATGGATGAAAATTATGAGCAAAGTATTAATGAATAAATATTTTTTTAAATATAAATATGTATTTTCTCGGATCAAATATAAATCATTCAAAAATTAATAACAAAGTATTCGATTCGTACAGAATTTGATCGTGTCCCCCTAACTAAAAATTTTTGCGTCCATCCCTGAAATCAGTTGCATAAAATGTAGATAGCTTTTGAATTATAGAGTGCCTACATCAAGGGCGGACCTAGGGATGGCCTAGGGGGTCACGTGACCCCCTAGTTTTTGTTTAAAAAAAAAAATTAATTAGAAAGTGAAAGTTTAAAGCATACATAATGCAAACAGCAGCAGGCATCTCTCTCTCTCTCTCTCTCTCTCGACTCCAACCATTTCTTTGTCGCTCTCAAGTCAAGTCTCACAAACCATTTGAATAAAGCCCTTGCCGACTACCGTTACCATTTACCCACCAGCCACCAGTCTACCACTTCACCGTTCCGACACTACTACTGAAAGTTTGATTGTGATCCCTTAACCCAAAATGTTTGCGTCCATCCCTGGCCTATATCTTGTTTTTTCACGTGAGTTATGTCACATATGGGCACTTACTTCTGATACCCGTGTTCTTGATTGTTTTCCGCAAAGGATTGATCGTGCAAGTTTCTTGCATGCCCTTCACTTAGCTAGAGAAATAGCAGATCCCGCTTTCAGAGTGGGTTATAATAGTTTGGGTGCATTTACCACCATCAATCACCTCCACTTCCAGGTGATAAAGCTGGCATTCTGTAATTTAGTTCGATATGATTCATCACGCAGCTCTTTGTTTGACTTTATTAATTGTCTTAATTGTTTGTTGACATGTATCTTACTTCTAACTTCCATTACCAATAGAGAAAGCAACAAGTTTCAAATTAATGACCAGCAAGGGGACAAAGGATAATAGGGTGATAGTATCTAGGTTACTGGATTATCCTGTGCCCGGTCTGTTTTTTAAGGGTGGATGCAAGTCGTGCAATTTATCCAATGCTGTTGCCAATTCCTTTCAATATACTAATAGTTGATTGGGTCAAAAGAACCTTTTCGCAACCTGGAGAAGAACTTTAGTTCCCAAATTCTAACACTTCCCATCATCTTACATAACATGGAGATATTTTTAGTCAATTGAAAATCATAATCGTGTTAGTAATAAGATGTAACTTAGGATAAGATCGTTCGGTGATTAGTCTATACTAATATGAATTTTGGAGAATAACTCTTTAGGCGATTAATAAGTCACACTTGGTAAAAATGATTCGTATATAATATAGCATAAATTTTTCAATATAGACAAATAATTTGACTTTTACTCTGTTTGGAGTTCTAGATATCTATTTCACTTATGCTATCAATATATTTCAATATTGCATTAGAAGCTAATTGTGACTTTTTGTCGATGAAATGGCAGTCTTAAACTGAAAAACAAGCACATAGGGGTGGCAAATGGGCCGAGCGGCTCGTCAGCTCACCCGCTCGGCTCGTGAAAACGGAGCTCGTGGACGGCTCATGTTCGTAAAAACACAAGTCCGAGTGCGAGCCGAGCTGGCCGGTTCGGTGGGCTCGGCTCGCACAAAAAATGAGCCGCGAGCAGCTCGTTTGGAATGAGCCCACGAGCTCGTGTTAAATGTGACCGAAACGGTCATTGACTTTTGTCAGTGACCGTTTTAGTCCCCCATTTTTTTTTCTTTTTTTTGACCGTTAAAATTCAGTGACCGTTTTGGTCCTTATATTTTGTTTTTTTTGTTTTCTTCTTCTATAATTAGTGGCATTTAGCCACAAATTTTTTTACAATTCTCTCAACTCTCAATTATCTTTCTCTCAACTTTTTTGTATTGTGTTGATAACTTGCATTTTTATATACAATTTATACAATATCCATTTCTCATTTCTCAGTGCTCACTATATTTATTGAAATTCCATCCAATTTTCATTTCTCACTACATTTATAGAATTATTTTTCTACTAGTTATTACTTATTACAACTAAACAAATGGATCCACGCTCGTTTGTTGAAAGCTTGTTGGGTGTGGGAGGAAACAAATCGCCTATTCAGAATCAATTTGAAGGTCTAAATGACGTACCCCTACCTGAAAATATTCCAGATTTGGATCTTCATCATCATGTAAACGGCAATCCGAATTATCCAATTAATTTGGATGATGTTGACGTTCCCGAAGTGGGACACGATCAGGAAGAAGAGGCTGAATTAAAAATTCCTGATATGAGGGGAAAGCGAAAAGGGAAAAAAAGTAAAATGTTGGGAACACTTTAAGTTGATTTCAACGGGAAAAATCGTCAATGGAGTCTAAAAATTCAAAGCAGTATGTAAATACTGCCAACAAAAATAGGCATAGCAAAGAGGAATTGATACCACCCATCTCAACCGTCATTACAAAGTATGTGCGGCCAAACACGAACTTATTCCAAGCTGTCAAACACAATTACAATTTGGCAGTCCAGATGCTGGTGGTTCTACTACACCCCTATCCACATGGGTGTATTCGAAGGAGAAAGCTCGAACCGGAATGGTGAAGCTTGTTGCTGGTGTTGAGTTGCCTTTGGCATTAATTGACAACCAACACTACGTCTCGTATGTGAAAGAATATCTGCAACCAAGATACGCTGGGGTAAGTCGAAATACTCTTCGTTCCGATACCAATATTTTACTTCAACAAAACAACAATTAATTATGGATTTGCAAAAATATGGGGGTATCATATCTTTAACTTCTGATATATGGGAAATAATTAATAAAAGAGCATATATAGCTGCAACTGCACATTATATAAATTCACTTTGGTGCATGCATAAAAAAATTATTTCTTTTAAAATTATTCAGTTTCCTCACAACGCTAATAATATATTTAATGCTATTATTAGTATTGTTAAAGAATATCATTGCAAAGGTAAAATTCGTCCATTTACTTTCGATAATGCTAGTATTAATAAAGTAGTTGCTGAAAAATTGCATAGGGTACTACAACCTGATTTTGGTAGGTATTTATTTCATATTCATTTTGTATGTCATATTTTGAATTTAACTATCCAAGATGGTTTAAAATATATAAAGGATGAACTTCAAAATATTAGGAACGCGCTAATATATATCACAATCTCTCCAAGTAGAAAACAAGCATTTGAGGATTATTGTGCCGAATTAGGAGTGCAAAATGCTAAAATATTTGTTAGCAACGTAGGTCATAAGTAGAACTCTACTTACTAATTATTAAAGTCATGTGAAGATTTTGAACATTTAATAACCGACTTTTATAACAATAGACATGTTAGAAGTGATGACGATGGTATGTTGACCGAACGTGTTTGGCATTTAGCTTTGAAAGTTAAAAAAATTTTGACATCTTTTTATGAAACCACTAAAATTTTATCGAGCGTTTACTATCCCATCAGCTGTATGGTGCTTGAACATCTTTATATAATTGCAAGAACATTTCATAAATACAGAAATGACCCTGATTTTAGTGAAATTATAATTGCTATGAAATTAAAATTTAGAAAATATTGGGAAGATTTGCCTATATTATTTCCTTTAGCATACGTAATAGACCCCCGATATGATTGATCAGGAACTAAATATATAATTAATCAAATTTCAAACGCCTTAACATTTGATACACCTATCACATATAGAAATTTAAAACAAACATTATGTGAAATGTATGAATTATATGCGAACCGAATGGGTACCAATATTAGTCGGATATCATCTGCACCTACTCCTTCCACTGAAATTGAAGAAGAAGATGTGGAAATATTTAATTTATTTTAAGGCATTAATTCGTATAGATTTGATTCATCTGCAATGTGTTCATCTACTACCAATACCACTGCCATGTCATCACCATCTGTATCTCATTCTCATCATACATCTACAGGCTCAACTCATAATGTATCGCCTGCTGAATTAATTGATTATTTCAACCAGAATATGTCAAAACAATTAAAAAAGTTCAAACAAAATAATTGAATTCTGGCGAAGGTATGAATGACGTTGGCCAGTTATATCTGCGATTGCAAAAGATCTGCTGACAACTCCAGCTAGCAATGTTGCTTCGGAGTCTGCTTTTAGTGCAGGTAAAAGAGTTTTGAGCGAGGTCAGAAGCCGACTAAAAGAAGATATTTTAGAAGCATTAATGTGCGTTAAGGATTGGCAGGACGTTCATTTTTTACTACAAAATAAATATGTCGAAATTACATGTCGTCAAGTAAGTGATATTTGATTTAATTATATTGATGAAACTTTTCTTTTCTTATCGTTACTTTAATTTTCTTTAAAAAATTGTATACGCTACAAAAAATTGTTCGTATACAATTTTTAACTTCGCCTACTGAAAATTTAAGTAGCCGGTCTCCAGCCCGGATAAAGGAGGAGGGTTTATATTTTATTTATTTTAAAAAAAATAAAGCTTTCATTTTTATTTTTTCTATCTCTTTTAGTTAAAAAAATTACTTTTTTATTTTTCAAATTACCTATATGTTCCCAAAAAAAAAATGAAAAACGACGTCTACTTACGAGCTGGGCTTGACTCGGCCCCAAGGACATGGAGAAGCTTGATTGGGGTTTTAAGAAACTTGAAACTTGCTCGAAAATCGTGACCAATTTGTTGTGTGATAGTTGGAAACTGTCTTGTGAACCACACTTTTAGTATACATATTTTCCCTCAATCTTGTAACAATCATGTTTGGTGTACAATTTTTTTACAACATTGTCGATAACTTGCCACATGGCACGTTGTTATCGAACAGTTTAAAAAACAATTTATCTTTCCAACGAATACTTTTTTGACACAACATTGTGAACGATATTATCAAAAACCATTGTTAATATATTAATGTGTGCCTTTCTGAGTGTCTCCTAATTGTGCCATATTGTTACGACGGCCAAGAAAGCAGTAGCGGATTCAACACCTGGCGAGGGGGCACAATCACACGTGCTGGAGTAGTTGTTGGAGTGAATTTTACAGCTACCACCATGGATGCATTTTGAACGATGAAAAATTGTGTGGTGTTGGGCCATTTTTTATTTTAAATTTTTATAAAGTAGAGGGCTTTTCATGTTGGGCCGATTGTTTAAAAAAGGGCCGCGGGGGGGGCGAGGGGATTCAAAACTTTATATGAAATCTAAAATATTTCAAGAATACTATAACACTAATAAAATTACAGAAAGTACTATATACTCCATTAAACATATCCAAAACTACTGACTCTAAACTTTCCTCATTTATCAATGTAACTGAAATTTTGAAGAGGCCATTATCACTCATTTCATTAACTATTAACTACTGATGCGGGAATTCCAAATTGAGTTTTTTCTCCACCTAGAACTAATTTGAATATATGATTACATATAACACATTCCTGCAATTGGATATTCTCCTTCTGCCGGAGCTTTGAAATCTTGAAATTTCATTTGTTCATTTGTGTTAATTTCAACTTTCAGAGAGTTTTTCATCACTAAATCCAGTAAGATTTGTCTTTCTTGAATTTTTTTATGTTTCACGGGCGATTCGTTGCCTCGGTGTTCATCCCTTCCCATTTTTTCTCTATACTCTTCTTCATCCCTTCCCTGCACTCAATTCCTCCACTTTACCGCACAGAACCACTACTTGTTTAATGAGGGCTGTAATTTCGTGTTATAATATCAATCCCTGATTTCTCTTGGTAATATTCTTCATCCCTTCCATCCACCACCACTTGTTAAGGAGGGCTGCAATTTCTTGTTATTATCTCTCAATCAGATTCTGTGAAGAAATCAAAGATGGCTTATTTTGCTGCATTATCTCTCAATCAGATTCTGGAGCAGATATCAAATCCTCATCTAGTACAACATCAGACTCCTCTTCAGGACCAACAAATTAAAATCTCTTCGGGGAAAGTTGAGTTTTTTACTTCATTTTCTGGATGATTCTTGGTAGATAAAAAGCGAGAAAGTATGATGTTTGGAAAGGGAGATTCGAGATGCAGCATACAAAACTGAAGATATCATCGAATCACATACATCAAAAAATTTGGTCAGGAAAGTTTTCATGAAATACAAATGAAGGGCCAAAATATTTTGTGAAAACTTGGAGATAGTAGCAGATGAAATTGATTCCATTAAGACAAAGGCAGCTAAGCTTAAGGAATTGTGGGGCTGTCATTACACAACGATGATGAAAATAGAGAATTCTGACTTTGTCGACTCGACATACTATGAAGTATTCCATTGTATCATTAGTTGTGCAATACTTTTTGTATTTATAATATGTACCATAACATTGAAGAATGGAGAATGATGTTGTACTACTATACATTCAAGATATATGCAATCTTATTACCTCACTTTGCTATATAATGATTTTTATATTATTTTAAAGATATTCAAAAGTCGTACCATCATACATGTGCCTAAATTATGCCATAACTTGAAAAAAAGAGTAAAATTAACTAGGATGTCTTTGATTTTATAGCTTATACCAATAAGCTTATGGATTTGTGATGCTTCAGGGAGTGCATTTTTCCAGGTTGGTGTAGATGGTGGTATAGGATGTTTTTGAATAAAATGGATTGAATTCGTTTGATAGTTCACATGGCAAGCAGGCTATGCATATGGGAATACATGTTAATATACGTGGTAGCAATAGAAGCACGTTAACATATAAAATGGATTAAATTTGTTTGATGGTGTATATTACACTTTTGAGCCAACAAATGAGATGAATGCTAGATTCTTGTGTACAACAGAGTCTGAAATAAACATCAGTATATCCCAAATCAAAAGAGACAACAATGCATAAGAAAATTACACATACAAAGCCACTGGATACATCCTAAATGTTCTTAACAGCAACTACACATCATTGCATAAAAAAGTGCTAAGAGATTGCGTTTTGGGTTATTTCTTGGTGAAAATAACTTGCCAATCTTCTATGCATCAGCCTGTCAGAGATTGCTAGAGTCAAATACAATGTGATGAAGAATGGGGAACAAAGGATTTGCTTCAACGTGTTCCGCATCAGCAACACCCATCCCACTCTCAAAATAGTAAAACTTAATGCCACGAAAACCATCCAAGATGCTAATTAGCATTGCATCTAATTTCTTGAGGGCTGGAAGATTCACATATATATCTATCATTTTTCAGCCATCATAACCTCGAGGTCTTGAGGGCTGGAAGATTCACATATATATCTATCATTTTTCAGCCATCATAACCTCGAGGTCCTGCCACCTGAAAATTCTTTGACTGATGGAATGATTTCCACAATGGAATCACTCACGCATAAAAGCCAATTGAAGCAGCGGGAAAAAATGAAGCAAAAAAATTTATTTCAATTGATGGGATTAACAATGGAAATGGAACTTGGAATCACTCCAAAGAACCACAAGGTTTTGCATACAAAACAAACTGATATCTAAAAACTCCTGCCGACTATTCATTCTTGGCTATCTCGAGAATAACTACTGAATACATAAAATCTAGGAAAAGATAAGGTTCCAGAAAGTCAGGTTTCCTCTTCCAAAACGTCTCCTCTTCCGGCATCCATACATGGAATATTTGCATCACCAATTCATCTCTCATTGCGACATCAACTTTTCTGGTGAATCGTTCACGCACGGGTTTAAATAACAGCGCAGGAATATCAATATGCCCAGATATTAGTGCTCGAAATCGATTTTTGTGGATATAGACATTCCATAAACAAGGATTGAGATACGATTTGAGGATTTCTTGTGTGTAATGGAGATTCTAGGGTTTTAATTTTTCAATTTTTGGTTTGAAAGTTGTAATAGTGACCTGGGTAATAGGGGTAAATGTGGCAGGAGTAATTGGGCATAAATGGGGGCGAGATTATGGGTTTGAGTTATTGGGTATGTTTGGAGGAATGATTTCAGCTTCTAAATGGATTATTTGAGTGGTTGTGTTTATAATTTGCCATTTCTATTTATACTACTTATATTGCAATAGATCTAGTTAAAAAATTATTGTAATGTGAAAAAATAATTTTTTTTAATTTTGAAGATTGCTGGTGATCCAGACCAGATTTTCGCTCCAAGCTCCTGCTGTAGCCTGCCTCCAGACGCCAGACATGACCTCTTGTCTTCTCTCTCTAGCTGCCTGTCACCGCCACACTCGGGCTTGCTCTGATCAGTCTCTTCTTCGGTTCCTTACAATTTTTTTGGATTTTTGTTGTTTAAATGTTGTTTTGAGTATTTTATGATTTATGAGTTATGATTATAAATTATGAGTTATTTGAAAATTTGAGAATATGTTATGTTAAAATTGTTGGAAAAATTGGTTTTAATTAGTTGGTTTGACCAATTTTTGACCAATTAATTTAGTGGGTTCCGTTAATCGGAAATAAGATTTCTTTGGCCGAATGTGTTCTACTCCATGAGTAGATTAATATGGTATATTTATTTTCTCAAAACCAATTTAGAGTGAATGAGAAATTAAGGCCAAAAGATGCTCACTTGATGTTGAAATAAAATAGGTGGGAAATTGAAAAATACCAATCCCACATAGGAAAACTAGAAGAATATAAACCACCTTATATAGCTCAAGTTTGGGACTTGGGTTTGGGCCCCAAGGGGTACCAATAGTCTTTGAGGGGGAAAGAACCTACATGCTAGTAGGTTAAGCCAAAGCCCACGTGCACGAGTCGCCGTCCGTCCAATCGGCCGGCTCGGCACGGTCACGGGTCATAGGCTTGGACCAAGCTGATATATATTTTGAGACACAACCTTTCAACATCTATAAATAGACCCCCATACCTCGATTTTTATTCATTCCAAAAATCAGAATTGATTTTCTACTCTCCCGAAATTATCCCTTTGTCCCTGCATAATTTCTATTTTTATAATTCAGTCCTCGAAAATTACTTTTCGTGCATTTCACTCATCCAGTGTGTGTGGAGAGATCTAAACTTTACGGGTTCGTCGGGTCTTGTAATTTGGAGTACTACAATTACAAGACGAGGTCGTTGTATCTTGGAAAACGAGTGCTGCAATACCATTAGTACCAGTGCGGGGTATTATCGTTTTAAGGAGAAAGAATCGAACTCTTGCCTCGACCATTCAAAATCATCCAAACGTCGTTACTCTGCCCAAATATAAATTATGGTAACACTATTATTTGCTATTATTTTTCAACAATCTTAAAACGATAATGGCAAGTAGTAGTACATCTGTTGTACCCCCTAGTACGTCTGTCGTACCCCCTAACAATGCTCACTGGGAGAAACTGGAAAAATTCACGGGAGTGGATTTTAAGAGATGGCAACAGAAAATGTTGTTCTTTCTCACGACTCTGAATCTGGTCAAAATCTTGAAAGAGGATGCTCCAATTGTTGAGGAGAATGAAACAAATTCTCAAAAATGAGCAGCATTTGATGCTTGGAGTCATAGTGACTTCTTGTGCAGAAATTACATCCTCAATTGCCTTGACAACACACTATACAACGTATACTTTTCCGTCAAAACGGCTAAATTACTATGGGAGTCATTGGAAAAGAAGTACAAAATAGAAGATGCCGGTTTGAAGAAATTCGTTGTAGGCAAATTCCTGGACTTCAAAATGGTAGATTCTAAAACAGTAATGACTCAAGTCCAAGAGATACAACTTATCTTGCACGATATACATGCAAAAGGCATAAAGCTCTGTGAACCATTTCAGGTAGCTGCAATTATCGAAAAATTACCACCAATGTGGAAAGATTTCAAGAACTACCTGAAACATAAACGCAAGGAAATGGAACTTGAAGATTTGATTGTTAGATTAAGAATTGAGGAAGACAATCGAAACGCTGAAAAGAAGTCTGGAAAGCAGCAAATGGAGGCTAAAGTCAACTTGGTGGAACCAAATACTAGCAAGAAAAGGAAGCACCCAAATAATAGCAAGCAAAAGAGTAAGGCCAAGAAATTCAAAGGAGATTGCTATAACTGCGGTAAGCCTGGTCATATTGCAAAGAACTGCCGACAAAAAAAGCAAAACAAAAAGGACCAAGTGCACTTGACTGAAGAAGACAGGCTGTCTAACGGAGTGTCTGAACTAATGCTCTCTGCTGTTGTATTTGAAGCAAACATGGTGGATAATCCGAGAGAATGTTTCGTTGATACTGGCGCTACTCGTCACGTTTGTGCGGATAAGGAGATGTTTTCACCTTACACTCCTATCAATGGACGACAACTCTTCATGGGCAACTCAGCAACATCAAAAGTTATTGGTCTAGGTAAAGTAGTGTTGAAGATGATATCAGGGAAAGAAGTAACACTCATCGATGTGCTGCATGTTCCCGATATTCGTAAAAACTTGGTATCCGGAGCTCTTTTAAGCAAGAATGGGTTTAGGCTGGTATTTGAATCTGACAAGTTTGTACTCACCAAAAATGGAATGCTTGTAGGAAAAGGGTACTTAGCCAATGGGCTATTCAAATTGAATGTAATGCCTGTACTCCGTGATTTTGATATTAATAAAAATAAATCTTCTACTTACTTGATTGAGTCTTCTAACTTATGGCATGATAGGTTAGGACATGTAAATGTTAATACATTACGAAAATTAGTAAGTTTAGATTTATTACCTTCAATGTCCTTTGATCAAAATCATCGATGCGAAACATGTGTAGAGGCTAAATTAGCAAAAACACCGTTTCATTCAGTTGAAAGGAACTCGAATCCTCTAGCATTGATTCACAGTGATATTTGTAATTTAAAGTTTGTACAAACTAGAGGAGATAAAAAGTATTTTATTACTTTTGTAGATAATTGCACAAGGTATTGTTATATCTTTTTGTTAAGGAGTAAAGACAAGGCTTTAGAAGCATTTAAACAGTACAAGAATGAGGTTGAGAATCAACTAAGCAAACGAATAAAAATTGTTCGTAGTGATAGAGGTGGAGAATATGGAGCACCATTTGATGAATTTTGTTCAGATTCTGGGATTATTCATCAAACTACAGCTCCTTATTCACCTCAATCAAACGGTATTGCGGAATGCAAAAATCGCACTCTAAAAGAGATGATGAACGTTAGTTCTGGTTTACCACAGAATTTGTGGGGGGAAGCAATTCTCTTAACTAACCACATTCTAAATAAAGTACCACACAAAGGTAGGAACGAAACTCCTTATGAGGTATGGAAAGGTCATAAACCTTCGTACAAATACTTAAAAGTGTGGGAGTATTTGGCTAAGGTACAAATACCAAAGCCTAAACAAATTAAAATAGGGCCTAAAACTATCGATTGCATATTCATTGGATATGCTAATAACAGTAGTGCTTATCGGTTCCTCGTACATAAGTCTGACATTCCGGATATACATGAAAATACTATCATTGAATTTAGGAATGTTGTATTTTTTGAGGACAAGTTTCCTTGTAAAGATAGGAAAGAAATAAGCCCGCAAAATCGAACTTATGATTCTGCAATTAGTAATCCTCAAAGTGACGAAAACCAAGATGCAGCAAAAGAACCAAAACATCTGCATCTTTTGATCCAGATTTTTTAACTTATATGATAGAAAATGAGCTTAGGACATTCAATGAAGCAATGTCTAGTCCAGAAACTCCATTCTGGAAAGAGGCTATCAATAGTGAAATTGATTCTATTATGCAGAATCATACCTGGGAATTGGTAGATCTCCCACCTGGTAATAAACCATTAGGTTGTAAATGGATTTTCAAAAGAAAATTAAAGACTGATGGATCAGTTGATAAATACAAGGCCAGATTGGTAGCTAAAGGATTCAAACAAAGGGAAGGCCTTGATTTTTTCGATACATACTCACCTGTGACAAGAATAACATCAATTAGAGTATTAATTGCAATCGCAACATTGTATAATTTGGAAATCTATCAGATGGACGTCAAAACAGCTTTCTTAAATGGTGAGCTAGAAGAAGAAATTTACATGGAACAACCCGAAGGGTTCATCACTCCTGGACAAGAGAAAAAGGTGTGTAGACTCGTCAAGTCATTATATGGACTAAAACAAGCACCAAAACAATGGCATGCAAAATTTGACAAAACTATGTTGTCAAATGGTTTTAAGATTAACGAATGTGATAAATGTGTCTATATTAAAACCACACCTAATGCATATGTAATTGCATGTCTATACGTTGATGACATGCTAATTGTGGGTAGTAGTTATGATATGATAACAAATACCAATAAAATGTTGACAAAACATTTTGACATGAAAGATATGAGTATTGCAGATGTAATATTAGGAATTAAAATTCTTAAAACATCTGAGGGACTTGTAATGTCTCAATATCACTATATTGAGACTGTACTTAAAAAGTTTAATATGTATGATGAAAGTCCAGTTAAAATACCAGTAGATTTAAGTCTACATTTGGCCAAACATAAAGGCGAACTCGTATCTCAATTAGAATACTCTCGGATAATAGGCAGTCTAATGTATATTACAAACTGCACTCGTCCGGATATTGCATATGCAGTAAACAAACTTAGTAGATATACAAGTAACCCAAATAATGACCATTGGAAAGCACTGGTAAGGGTTCTAAGATATCTACGATACACCTTAAATGTTGGATTACATTATACGAGATATCCAGTTGTATTAGAAGGATACAGTGATGCTAATTGGATATCAGATACAAAAGACTCAAAATCCACTAGTGGGTATGTTTTTACCATTGGTGGTGCGGCTGTATCTTGAAAATCCTGTAAACAAACATGTATAGCTCGATCCACAATGAAATCTGAATTCATAGCTTTAGATAAAGCTGGAGAGTAAGCAGAATGGCTTCGAAATTTTTTAGAGGATATTCCATGTTGGCCTAAGCCTGTGCCTGCAATTAGTATACATTATGATAGTCAGTCGGCTATCGGTAGAGCACAAAGTAGTATGTATAATGGTAAGTCTCGACATATACGTCGAAGACATAATACAGTTAAGCAGTTGATCTCAAATGGTATTATTTCCATAGATTATGTAAAGTCTAGAGAAAATCTGGCAGATCCGCTTACCAAAGGCTTACCAAGAGATCAAGTATACTGTCTATCAAGGGGAATGGGCTTAAAGCCTACTACATAAGAATCTTTGTAATAGTAACCCAACCTTGCTGACTGGAGATCCCAAAATCTTGGTTCAATGGGACAATTAAGTTATGAAGATTCAATAAGCACTTCGGAGTTAACTCCTACCCATTCCTATGATAAGGAAGTGCTATCAGCAGAAAGTTTTAGGTGAAGTTATACTTTTAATGATTCCTATATCTTGGACTACCTAAGTGGAGTACGGCAGGTACTCTTAATAGGAGATCACATATACAAGTGTGAAGTGTGGCCGCTTCTATGAGAATATTTCAAAGGCTTGAATTCTCTAAAGCACTTATGAAATCCAAGAGTTGTTCAGGGCCAAAATGAATACAACAGTGAGAACTCGAAAATGTTAGGAAGGTTATTGTGTTGATACTATTGTCTTGATTTACAAAAACGGCTGACAGTTCAAGACACCGCGTTCACTGATTAGCCAAGTAAATCCGATAGTATTCTACTACGGAAGGTTCAAACCCATAAGGTACCTATCCAGATGCGATAACGTTCCGCCTGATCTCTCTATAGGGTTTGCATAGTCTACTGCATTAATTTCCATTCACGTGGGGGATTGTTGGAAAAATTGGTTTTAATTAGTTGGTTTGACCAATTAATTTAGTGGGTCCCGTTAATCGGAAATAAGATTTCTTTGGCCGAATGTGTTCTACTCTATGAGTAGATTAATATGGTATATTTATTTTCTCAAAACCAATTTAGGGTGAATGAGAAATTAAGGTCAAAAGATGCCCACTTGATGTTGAAATAAAATAGGTGAAAATTTGGAAAATACCAATCCCACATAAGAAAACTAGAAGAATATAAACTACCTTATATAGCTCAAGTTTGGGACTTGGGTTTGGGCCCCAAGGGATACCAATAGTCTTTGAGGAGGAGAGAACCTACATGCTAGTAGGTTAAGCCAAAGCCCACACGCGCGCGCCGTCGCCACCGTCCGTCCGACCGGCAGGCTCGGCTCGGTTCGGCACGGCACGGCACGGCACGATCACGGGTCGTGGGCTTGGGCCAAGCTGATATATATTTTTTGGTAAAATAACATTTAATTATATTATTTTTTTCTTCCCCAAATTTTCTGTGTGTGACACGTGGTATGGTGCTTCTAGAATTTAGCAGGTTGTGGCAGTTGACTGTCTAAGTGACGGTTGACTATCCAAAGTGGCGGTTGACTGTCCAAACAATTTGTGTCTTTTAGACACAACTTTTCGACAATTGTGTCTATTGGGACACAACCTTTCAATTTCTATAAATAGGCCCCCATACCCCGATTTTTATTCATTCCAAAAATCAGAATTGATTTTCTACTCTCCTGAAATTATCCCTTTGTCCCTGCATAATTTCTGTTTTTATAATTCAATTCTTGAAAATTACTTTTCGTGCATTTCACTCATCCAGTGTGTGTGGAGAGATCTAAACTTTACGGGTTTGTCGGGTCTTGTAATTTGGAGTACTATTATTACAAGACGAGGTCGTTGTATCTTGGGAAACGAGTGCTGCAATACCGTTAGTACCAGTGCGGGGCATTATTGTTTTAAGGAGAAAGAGTTGAACTCTTGCCTCGACTATTCAAAACCATCCAAACGTCGTTACTCTACCCAAATATAAATTACGGTAACACTATTATTTGCTATTATTTTTCAACAAAAATTTAATAGGAGTGTATTGTGATTGTTGAAAATGGAAATGATAAATTTGGGATTTTTGATTTGGGATAAATTGGCGTTGAAAATTGGAAATTAAAACTTAAATCATGGAGAAAGAGATTTTTTCAAAAAGTTGAAAATGACGCAATCTTGCATGGATTTCAAAACATGAGACCTCGTAAAATGCAATTTCTGAACTTAGAGCCTATTTGATAAGTTCCATTTTCCACTGTTTTGGTATGTTTAATAGCCAAAATTTTCATGGAATTGATTTTCCATAGAACCCCCTAAATGACCACCTTTTCTTGCATTTGAAGGAAAATCAATTCCTTTGGTTTTGGTAGGAATTGGATTTTTCATCTTTTCTTTTCTTTTTTAATTTTTTTGACAATAGAAACAAAATTTATCTTTTTAATTGAGAATTTTCATAAAAAACAAAGTCAAACGAACACAAAAAGATTTAAAATTTTAACATTTTTCAAGTGAATAATTATACTAATCAAGCACATTTAATGGACAATTTCTAGTAAAACAAGTTATAGACAATTAAATTATCTAGAATTCATTTTCTTTTCACCCAAAATTTCATTTTTGCAATCAAACGGATCCTTATAGCAACAGAGTGAGGCAATATCACATATTTTATATTTTTATTTAGCATTATATTGAATTATATTTTCAAATAAATATATAATTTTTTATGTTTTAGTACATTTATATATAGATGGAAAAAAAATTATATTATTTAATTTAATATTAATAAACACATCCCTAATTGAGCTGAAGTCTTGGAACCATCCCTGCAAGAAAGCGTATTCTGTTTGCAAATGACAAAGCATCGTAACATGGCCAGCGAAAAATATTTGGCGAGCATGTGATATAAATTGCATGTCGAACGAATCATAAGTTGCCACTGCCCGTGAGATTCTGTTCATTTTTATATATTACTATGACTTAGGGCTATTGAGAAAGTTAAAGCCAGGCCGTCATACACGCGTCGTGCTCTGAAATGGGACAATTGTAATGATTTCCACATTTCCCTAACTATTAAAAGATGGTTGTACTTTAGAGTAAGTTAAATTTACTTATTTTTTATACAACACTTTTATAATACACTAATAGCCGTTTCATTTTTCTATCAATCGCACTTACCTTTAGAGCTACCGGAAATGGAATGGAATGAAATATTTTTTCTCTGACCTAAACCCCATGGTTCCCCCATTTTGGACACAGGGTCCCTCGGGTATTTTCACCCTTTACGATTGTGTCGTAGCTTTCAAAAGATAGCACTTTAGTTTTCGCATACTATGTCTATTGTAGCTTTAAACCATTTTAAAGAGATTTTCTATTCTTAAAGAACATATATTAGCATTTAGAGAGCATCTATAAATTCAGATAACTAAAATTTTGAATTACTCTAACAAACTTTTTTATACATAAAACTTAAAACCTGTTTGTTTTGGATTAAAATTAAATTTTAATTTAAGTCAAAATCAAACAATCAATATTAACCACATCTTTCATGGATTCCACAATTTTTCAACAATATATTTCAAAATTTTCTATCACAAAGTACTAAAATATCTAATTTTAATTCCCACCAAACACTCTTAATTTTATTATTCCTAAAAAAATATTTATTAATTTTTTCTATCGTTTATTTGAACTAGCTTTTCTTTAGATTATTTTATTATTTTCCTACATTGAAAATTAAAACACTTTAAATACATTTAATTAGAGAGTAAATTTAACTCTTCAAATTTGGAGAGCTATTAAAATGTTAATTTAAAGAATTTCTTGAAGCATGATTTTAAATATTGACTCCTTAAAATAGAGAGTATCTCATGTTTAGAAACTCTCTTGAAAATGCTCGCTCCAAATCTATGAATTTATTTAATGAATTCGGCTTTGGATCTGACTGCGAAACTTATATAGCAAACTAAAATTATGACATGGCCAAAGATTGACCACATTAGAACTTGTTTGGGAGTGATTTTAAGAATTGATTTTTTGATCGTTAGGAGAAAAGTATGGTCCACCTATGAGAGAAGAAGTCAAATATGACGGTTGAAATAGTGAAATAACGATCAAAAAATCAATTTTTTGGACCAAAAAAATCACTCCCAAACAAGCTGTTAATATCTCCATCAAAAATAAATTGAAAGTTAAAACGTCCAAATGAAATTAAAATNAAAAAAAAAAAAAAAAAAAAAAAAAATGAAGCCTGAATAGAAACTATACAAAACCAATATACATTTAAACACAATTGCAATTAGTTTCAACCATCTGCCCATGCTGTCCAGACCAGATTTTCGCTCCAAGCTCCTGCTGTAGCCTGCCTCCAGACGCCAGACATGACCTCTTGTCTTCTCTCTCTAGCTGCCTGTCACCGCCACACTCGGGCTTGCTCTGATCAGTCTCTTCTTCGGTTCCTTACAATTTTTTTGGATTTTTGTTGTTTAAATGTTGTTTTGAGTATTTTATGATTTATGAGTTATGATTATAAATTATGAGTTATTTGAAAATTTGAGAATATGTTATGTTAAAATTGTCGGAAAATTTGGTTTTAATTAGTTGGTTTGACCAATTTTTGACCAATTAATTTAGTGGGTTCCGTTAATCGGAAATAAGATTTCTTTGGCCGAATGTGTTCTACTTCATGAGTAGATTAATATGGTATATTTATTTTCTCAAAACCAATTTAGAGTGAATGAGAAATTAAGGCCAAAAAATGCCCACTTGATGTTGAAATAAAATAGGTGGAAATTGAAAAATACCAATCCCACATAGGAAAACTAAAAGAATATACCACCTTATATAGCTCAAGTTTGAGACTTGGGTTTGGGCCCCAAGGGGTACCAATAGTCTTTGAGGGGGAGAGAACCTACATGCTAGTAGGTTAAGTCAAAGCCCACGTGCACGAGTCGCCGTCCGTCCGACCGACCGGCTCGGCACTATCACGGGTCATAGGCTTGGGCCAAGCTGATATATATTTTGAGACACAACCTTTCAACATCTATAAATAGACCCCCATACCTCGATTTTTATTCATTCCAAAAATCAGAATTGATTTTCTACTCTCCCGAAATTATCCCTTTGTCCCTGCATAATTTCTATTTTTATAATTCAGTCCTCGAAAATTACTTTTCGTGCATTTCACTCATCCATTGTGTGTGGAGAGATCTAAACTTTACGGGTTCGTCGGGTCTTGTAATTTGAAGTACTACTATTACAAGACGAGGTCGTTGTATCTTGGGAAACGAGTGCTGCAATACCATTAGTACCAGTGCGGGGTATTATCGTTTTAAGGAGAAAGAATCGAACTCTTGCCTCGACCATTCAAAACCATCCAAACGTCGTTACTCTGGCCAAATATAAATTATGGTAACACTATTATTTGCTATTATTTTTCAACAATCTTAAAACGATAATGGCAAGTAGTAGTACGTCTGTTGTACCCCCTAGTACGTCTGTCGTACCCCCTAACAATGCTCACGGGGAGAAACTGGAAAAATTCATAGGAGTGGATTTTAAGAGATGGCAACAGAAAATGTTGTTCTATCTCACGACTCTGAATCTGGTCAAAATCTTGAAAGAGGATGCTCCAATTGTTGAGGAGAAGGAAACAGATTCTCAAAAACGAGCAGCATTTGATGCTTGGAGTCATAGTGACTTCTTGTGCAGAAATTACATCCTCAATTGCCTTGACAACACACTATACAACGTATACTTTTCCGTCAAAACGGCTAAATTACTATAGGAGTCATTGGAAAAGAAGTACAAAACAGAAGATGCCGGATTGAAGAAATTCGTTGTAGGCAAATTCCTGGACTTCAAAATGGTAGATTCTAAAACAGTAATGATTCAAGTCCAAGAGATACAACTTATCTTGCACGATATACATGCAAAAGGCATAAAGCTCTGTGAACCATTTCAGGTAGCTGCAATTATCGAAAAATTACCACCAATGTGGAAAGATTTCAAGAACTACCTGAAACATAAATGCAAGGAAATGGGACTTGAAGATTTGATTGTTAGATTAAGAATTAAGGAAGACAATCGAAACGCTGAAAAGAAGTCTGGAAAGCAGCAAATGGAGGCTAAAGTCAACTTGGTGAAACCAAATACTAGTAAGAAAAGGAAGTACCCAAATAATAGCAAGCAAAAGAGTAAGGCCAAGAAATTCAAAGGAGATTGCTATAACTGCGGTAAGCCTGGTCATATTGCAAAGGACTGCCGACAAAAAAAGCAAAGCAAAAAGGACCAAGTGCACTTGACTGAAGAAGACAGGCTGTCTAACGGAGTGTCTGAACTAATGCTCTCTGCTGTTGTATTTGAAGCAAACATGGTGGATAATCCGAGAGAATGTTTCGTTGATACTGGCGCTACTCGTCACGTTTGTGCGAATAAGGAGATGTTTTCATCTTACACTCCTATCAATGGACGACAACTCTTCATGGGCAACTCAGCAACATCAAAAGTTATTGGTCTAGGTAAAGTAGTGTTGAAGATGATATCAGGGAAAGAAGTAACACTCATTGATGTGCTGTATGTTCCCGATATTCGCAAAAACTTGGTATCCGGAGCTCTTTTAAGCAAGAATGGGTTTAGGCTGGTATTTGAATCTGACAAGTTTGTACTCACCAAAAAATGGAATGTTTGTAGGAAAAGGGTACTTAGCCAATAGGCTATTCAAATTGAATGTAATGTCTGTACTCCGTGATTTTGATATTAATAAAAATAAATCTTCTACTTACTTGATTGAGTCTTCTAACTTATGGCATGATAGGTTAGGACATGTAAATGTTAATACATTACGAAAATTAGTAAGTTTAGATTTATTACCTTCAATGTCCTTTGATCAAAATCATCGATGCGAAACATGTGTAGAGGCTAAATTAGCAAAAACACTGTTTCATTCAGTTGAAAGGAACTCGAATCCTCTAGAATTGATTCACAGTGATATTTGTAATTTAAAGTTTGTGCAAACTAGAGGAGATAAAAAGTATTTTATTACTTTTATAGATAATTGCACAAGGTATTGTTATATCTTTTTATTAAGGAGTAAAGACAAGGCTTTAGAAGCATTTAAACAGTACAAGAATGAGGTTGAGAATCAACTAAGCAAACGAATAAAAATTGTTCGTAGTGATAGAGGTGGAGAATATGGAGCACCATTTGATGAATTTTGTTCGGATTCTGGGATTATTCATCAAACTACAGCTTCTTATTCACTTCAATCAAACGGTATTGCGGAATGCAAAAATCGCACTCTAAAAGAGATGATGAACGTTATGTTGGTTAGTTCTGGTTTACCACAGAATTTGTGGGGGGAAGCAATTCTCTTAACTAACCACATTCTAAATAAAGTACCACACAAAGGTAGGAACGAAACTCCTTATGAGGTATGGAAATGTCATAAACCTTCGTACAAATACTTAAAAGTGTGGGAGTATTTGGCTAAGGTACAAATACCAAAGCCTAAACAAATTAAAATAGGGCCTAAAACTATCGATTGCATATTCATTGGATATGCTAATAACAGTAGTGCTTATCGGTTCCTCGTACATAAGTCTGACATTCCGGATATACATGAAAATACTATCATTGAATTTATGAATGTTGTATTTTTTGAGGACAAGTTTCCTTGTAAAGATAGGAAAGAAATAAGCCCGCAAAATCGAACTTATGATTCTGCAATTAGTAATCCTCAAAGTGACGAAAACCAAGATACAGCAAAAGAACCAAAACATCTACATCTTTTGATCCAAATTTTTTAACTTATATGTTAGAAAATGAGTTTAGGACATTCAATGAAGCAATGTCTAGTCCAGAAACTCCATTCTGGAAAGAGGCTATCAATAGTGAAATTGATTCTATTATGCAGAATCATACCTGGAAATTGGTAGATCTCCCACCTGGTAATAAACCATTAGGTTGTAAATGGATTTTCAAAAGAAAATTAAAGACTGATGGATCAGTTGATAAATACAAGGCCAGATTGGTAGCTAAAGGATTCAAACAAAGGGAAGGCCTTGATTTTTTCGATACATACTCACCTGTGACAAGAATAACATCAATTAGAGTATTAATTGCAATCGCAACATTGTATAATTTGGAAATCTATCAGATGGACGTCAAAACAGCTTTCTTAAATGGTGAGCTAGAAGAAGAAATTTACATGGAACAACCCGAAGGGTTCATCACTCCTGGAGAAGAGAAAAAGGTGTGTAGACTCGTCAAGTCATTATATGGACTAAAACAAGCGCCAAAACAATGGCATGCAAAATTTGACAAAACTATGTTGTCAAATGATTTTAAGATTAACGAATGTGATAAATGTGTCTATATTAAAACCACACATAATGCATATATAATTGCATGTCTATACGTTGATGACATGCTAATTGTGGGTAGTAGTTATGATATGATAACAAATATCAAGAAAATGTTGACAAAACATTTTGACATGAAAGATATGAGTATTGCAGATGTAATATTAGGAATTAAAATTCTTAAAACATCTGAGGGACTTGTAATGTCTCAATCTCACTATATTGAGACTGTATTTAAAAAGTTTAATATGTATGATGAAAGTCCAGTTAAAACACCAGTAGATTTAAGTCTACATTTGGCCAAATATAAAGGCGAACCCGTATCTCAATTAGAATACTCTCGGATAATAGGCAGTCTAATGTATATTACAAACTGCACTCGTCCGGATATTGCATATGCAGTAAACAAACTTAGTAGATATACAAGTAACCCAAATAATGACCATTGGAAAGCACTGGTAAGGGTTCTAAGATATCTACGATACACCTTAAATGTTGGATTACATTATACGAGATATCCAGCTGTATTAGAAGGACATAGTGATGCTAATTGGATATCAGATACAAAAGACTCAAAATCCACTAGTGGGTATGTTTTTACCATTAGTGGTGCGGCTATATCTTGAAAATCCTGTAAACAAACATGTATAGCTCGATCCACAATGAAATCTAAATTCATAGCTTTAGATAAAGCTGGAGAGTAAGCAGAATGGCTTCGAAATTTTTTAGAGGATATTCCATGTTGGCCTAAACCTGTGCCTGCAATTAGTATACATTGTGATAGTCAGTCGGCTATTGGTAGAGCACAAAGTAGTATGTATAATGGTAAGTCTCGACATATACGTCGAAGACATAATACAGTTAAGCAGTTGATCTCAAATTGTATTATTTCCATAGATTATGTAAAGTCTAGAGAAAATCTAGCAGATCCGCTTACCAAAGGCTTACCAAGAGATCAAGTATACTGTCTATCAAGGGGAATGGGCTTAAAGCCTACTACATAAGAATCTTTGTAATGGTAACCCAACCTTGCTGACTGGAGATCCCAAAATCTTGGTTCAATGGGACAACTAAGTTATGAAGATTCAATAAGCACTTCGGAGTTAACTCTTACCCATTCCTATGATAAGGAAGTGCTATCTACAGAAAGTTTTAGGTGAAGTTATACTTTTAATGATTCCTATATCTTAGACTACCTAAGTGGAGTACGGCAGGTACTCTTAATAGGAGATCACCTATACAAGTGTGAAGTGTGGCCGCTTCTATGAGAATATTTCAAAGGCTTGAATTCTCTAAAGCACTTATGAAATCCAAGAGTTGTTCAGGGCCAAAATGAACACAACAGTGAGAACTCGGAAATGTTAGGAAGGTTATTGTGTTGATACTATTGTCTTGATTTACAAAAACGGCTGACAGTTCAAGACACTGCGTTCACTGATTAGCCAAGTAAATCCGATAGTATTCTACTACGGAAGGTTCAAACCCATAAGGTACCTATCCAGATACGATAACGTTCCGCCTAATCTCTCTATAGGGTTTGTATAGTCTACTGCATTAATTTCCATTCACGTGGGGGATTGTTGGAAAAATTGATTTTAATTAGTTGGTTTGACCAATTAATTTAGTGGGTCCCGTTAATCAGAAATAAGATTTCTTTGGCCGAATGTGTTTTACTCCATGAGTAGATTAATATGGTATATTTATTTTCTCAAAGCCAATTTAGGGTGAATGAGAAATTAATGTCAAAAGATGCCCACTTGATGTTGAAATAAAATAGGTGAAAAATTGGAAAATACCAATCCCACATAGGAAAACTAGAAGAATATAAACTACCTTATATAGCTCAAGTTTGGGACTTGGGTTTGGGCCCCAAGGGATACCAATAGTCTTTGAGGGGGAGAGAACCTACATGCTAGTAGGTTAAGCCAAAGCCCACACGCGCGCGCCGCCGCCACCGTCCGTCCGACCGGCCGACTCGGCTCGGTTCGGCACGGCACGGCACGATCACGGGTCGTGGGCTTGGGCCAAGCTGATATATATTTTTTGGTAAAATAACATTTAATTATATTATTTTTTTCTTCCCCGAATTTTCTGTGTGTGACACATGGTACGGTGCTTCTAGAATTTAGCAGGTTGTGGTAGTTGACTGTCTAAGTGACGGTTGACTATCCAAAGTGGCGGTTGACTGTCCAAACAATTTGTGTCTTTTAGACACAACTTTTCGACAATTGTGTCTATTGGGACACAACCTTTCAATATCTATAAATAGGCTCCCATACCCCGATTTTTATTCATTCCAAAAATCAGAATTGATTTTCTACTCTCCTGAAATTATCCCTTTGTCCCTGCATAATTTCTGTTTTTATAATTCAGTTCTTGAAAATTACTTTTCGTGCATTTCACTCATCCAGTGTGTGTGGAGAGATCTAAACTTTACGGGTTTGTCGGGTCTTGTAATTTGGAGTACTACTATTACAAGACGAGGTCGTTGTATCTTGGGAAACGAGTGCTGCAATACCGTTAGTACCAGTGCGGGGCATTATTGTTTTAAGAAGAAAGAGTTGAACTCTTGCCTCGACCATTCAAAACCATCCAAACGTCGTTACTCTACCCAAATATAAATTACGGTAACACTATTATTTGTTATTATTTTTCAACAAAAATTTAATAGGAGTGTATTGCGATTGTTGAAAATGGAAAATGATAAATTTGGGATTTTTGATTTGGGATAAATTGGCGTTGAAAATTGGAAATTAAAACTTAAATCATGGAGAAAGAGATTTTTTCAAAAAGTTGAAAATGACGCAATCTTGCATGGATTTCAAAACATGAGACCTCGTAGAATGCAATTTCTGAACTTAGAGCCTATTTGATAAGTTCCATTTTCCACTGTTTTGGTATGTTTAATAGCCAAAATTTTCATGGAATTGATTTTCCATAGAACTCCCTACATGACCACCTTTTCTTGCATTTGAAGGAAAATCAATTCCTTTGGTTTTGGTAGGAACTGGATTTTTCATCTTTTCTTTTCTTTTTTAATTTTTTTGACAATAGAAACAAATTTTATTTTTTTAATTGAGAATTTTCATAAAAAACAAAGTCAAACGAACACAAAAAGATTTAAAATTTCAACATTTTTCAAGTGAATAATTATACTAATCAAGCACATTTAATGGACAATTTCTAGTAAAATAAGTTGTAGACAATTAAATTATTTAGAATTCATTTTCTTTTCACCCAAATTTCATTTTTGCAATTAAACGGATCCTTATAGCTACAGAGTGAGGCAATATCACATATTTTATATTTTTATTTAGCATTATATTGAATTATATTTTCAAATAAATATATAATTTTTTATGTTTTAGTACATTTATATATAGATGGAAAAAAAAATTTATATTATTTAATTTAATATTAATAAACACATCCCTAATTGAGCTGAAGTCTTGGAACCGTCCCTGCAAGAAAGCGTATTCTGTTTGCAAATGACAAAGCATCGTAACATGGCCAGCGAAAAATATTTGGCGAGCATGTGATATAAATTGCATGTAGAACGAATCATAAGTTGCCACTGCCCGTGAGCTTCTGTTCATTTTTATATATTATTATGACTAATGGCTATTGAGAAAGTTAAAGCCAGGCCGTCATCCACCCGTCGTGCTCTGAAATGGGACAATTGTAATGATTTCCACATTTCCCTAATTATTAAAAGATGGTTGTACTTTAGAATAAGTTAAATTTATTTATTTTATACAGCACTTTTATAATACACTAATAGCCGATTCGTTTTTCTATCAATCGCACTTACCTTTAGAGCTACCGGAAATGGAATGGAATGAAATATTTTTTCTCTGACCTAAACCCCATGGTTCCCCCATTTTGGACACAGGGTCCCTCAGGTATTTTCACCCTTTACGATTGTGTCGTAGCTTTCAAAAGATAGCACTTTAGTTTTCGCATACTAGGTGTATTGTAGCTTTAAACCATTTTAAAGAGATTCTCTATTCTTAAAGAACATATATTAGCATTTAGAGAGCATCTATAAATTCAGATAACTAAAATTTTGAATTACTCTAACAAACTTTTTTATACATAAAACTTAAAACCTGTTTGTTTTGGATTAAAATTAAATTTTAATTTAAGTCAAAATCAAACAATCAGTATTAACCACATCTTTTATGGATTTCACAATTTTTCAACAACACATTTCAAAATTTTCTATCACAATGTACTAAAATATCTAATTTTAATTCCCACCAAACACTCTTAATTTTATTATTCCTAAAAAAACATTTATGATTTTTTTTCTATCTTTTATTTGAACTAACTTCTTTTTAGATTATTTTATTATTTTCCTACATTGAAAATTAAAACACTTTAAATACATTTAATTAGAGAGTAAATTTAACTCTCCAAATTTGGAGAGATATTAAAATGTTAATTTAAAGAATTTCTTGGAGCATGATTTTAAATATTGACTCTTTAAAATAGAGAGTATCTCATGTTTAGAAACTCTCTTGAAAATGCTCGCTCCAAATCTATAAATTTATTTAATGAATTCGGCTTTGGATCTGACTGCGAAACTTATATAGCAAACTAAAATTATGACATGGCCAAAGATTGACCATATTAGAACTTGTTTGGGAGTGATTTTAAGAATTGATTTTTTGATCGTTAGGAGAAAAGTATGGTCCACTTATGAGAGAAGAAGTCAAATATGACGGTTGAAATAGTGAAATAACGATCAAAAAATCAATTTTTTGGGCCAAAAAAATCACTCCCAAACAAGCTGTTAATATCTCCATCAAAAATAAATTGAAAGTTAAAACGTCCAAATGAAATTAAAATTGCATGTCAACACGCTTTTCTATCTTTAATGTTTTCTCGTACAATTTGTATATTGTGGCTTCCAGAAGGTTGCACTTGTTAGCCCTTGAATTCTTTTTTCACATACCACAAATCTATTAGTCCATTAATGAATTCGGCTGCGAATCCGGCTGCAAGACTTACGTAGCGAACTAAAATTATGACATGGTTAAAGATCAACCACATTAATATCTCCATCAAGAATAAATCAAAAATAAATTGAAAGTTAAAACGTTCAAATGAAATCAAAATTACGTGTCAAACATGGTTTTCTAGCTTCTTCATGTTATCTCATCAAGATCGTTAGCTCCATAAGCAAAATCTCAACAAATCATTAAACTAGCGTACATGGCAAAAAAAAAAAATTTATAAAAAAAAAAAAAAAAAAAGTTTTGTTTTTTTTTGGAAAAAAAAAAAAAAAAAAAAAAAAGTTAAGGCGTGTTTGATTGTCATGAAAAATATGTTTTTTCTATCCAAATTTCTACTTTTGTACTATTTTGATTGCTATTTTTTCATAAAAAATATTTTTTTACTTTTTGTCATGTGACCATATTTTCCTCAAAATCAAGGAAAATATTTTCTTTAAGGGAGAACCCACTCTGCCTTTCCATCTCTCATTTATCCACTCTCTCTCATCTATTCATTAATAAAAAATGGACAACAATATTATTTTCAAAGTTAAAAATTAAATTAATCAAACACATTTAATTGATAATTTTCATACAAATAAATTTTAAATAATTGAATTACCTAAAAGTTATTTTATTTTTATTCAAATTTCATGTTTGCAATTAAACGTACCCTTAAAAAATATACTTGATAGAAAGTCTGTGTTTTACTTTTATTTTTTAAAACTCATTTTCAACAACACATTTTGCCCTTGTTTGATTTTAATTACATTACATTACATTTTTCTCTCTCCTATTTTTAACCACACAATCTTTCATAAAATAATATTACACGTAAATCGAAAATTTTTCTTTCTTTTTCAACCACTCATTTTTCAAAAAACACTATTCTATACATTAAATTTTCCCCGTAATGGGGGCCAAACAGGGGCTTTATATCATCTACAAGTTTTATCAACTTTTTAACTATATATTTAATTAACTTCATCAAAACTTGTTAAAAATTTGATTTTAATCCAAAAATTAACTTTTTAGACAGACAAAACGCCGATCTTGATATGAACAAACTCAAAGTCTAATTGGAAATTTAAGACCACCTGTGTTGTCATCAACATGGACCACAAAAAGTAAAAGCTACCAGTAGTAGGTGCTATTTCCTCTCACCACTTCAAAAGATATACGCGTTTTGCCCCATCACTCTCAATCCATTATTTCAATTCCGTGTTGAATAATTATGCAACATCCATAAAAAAATCCATTAAAGCCGCAAACAATTTTTCCTTAGGTTTATCTTGTTTGGTCCGGATATTAATTCAATTAAAATTAATTTTTTGATCATTATTTTATTATTTTAATCGATTTTTTTAAATTTTTCTGTCACAATACAAATCCACTTTATCTCTAACAGTAAAAAAAAATTAATTATCAAAATTCTTACTAATCACACTTGATCATATTCCGTTGAATGGTCAACAGATTACGAGTTCATTGAATTAAAATTGCAATAGTTCCACCACCAGTTTTCGTGCTAACAGTTTTTTGTTAATAGTTTGCCCTAAACTAGTTGCAGATGCAAGAAAATTTTAGGAGTAATTCACAATTTTCCTTCCATAACCAGTGAAAATAGAACAACATATTAGAAGATGGACTGTTATTGTGAATATACAAATTCGGTTATTAAACCCTAATTAGACCATCTGAAAGTTACTTAAATTGCAATAGAACAGAAAAGTGGAAGTCAGAATTCAGAAATTCTAAGAGTTACATACTACGATGAAGGCCTACTCATCATCTTCTTGAATTCTTCGAAGTTAACGCAACCATCGCCGTCAACATCGACAGAGCTGATCATACGCCGGCAGTCCTTGAGGCTACACTTCTCACCGAGACCCTTGAGTACCGAGTGCAACTCACTCGCCGAAATCTTCCCATTCTTGTCCTTGTCGTACAAATCAAACGCCTCCTTCAACTCATTGTCGCCACTGCCACAGTAGAACGCCTTAAACTCGTTAATATCGATTGAACCATCACCATCGGTGTCTAATTCCGACATTATGTGCTTCAATTCCTCCTCTTCAGTTTTTGAGCCGAGCGCTTTCATAATTTCACCGAGTTCGGATAAGGAGATTTTGTGATCTCCATTTGTATCGAATTTCTCGAAAACTTTTTCGACTTCTTCTGCTTCGGTTAACAAAACCGCTGGTTTTTTCGAGTTTTTCTCCATTGTTAGTGAGAAATTCAATAAAATTTCTACTAACAACAGAGATTTTCCAATGAGAAGGGGGGCCCCGGTGCGTGATTTATGGTGAAGGTTACGCGGTTTCATACGCGCAGTGTCACGCGGCTCAACTTGGATGATTAATGCGGGAGTCTTTTATTATTTTTGTTTCTAAAGAGCAAAGATCCTCTGGAATGCGTCCACGTAAAATTTCTACACCTCCTGTTTCGTCAATTATTTCCAAACACTTTTAATAATTTTAAATTAATTCCGTTCAAATTAGTTATCCGCTTACCAAATTTAGCCCCTATATGGTAGGGAGGAAATTCAAATTTTTTAGTAAATTTTAATAAAAATTGATAAAATGTAAGCTGAAAAAATATAAGATCCTTAAAATATGTGATTAATTAATTGTTAATTTTGATTTAAATTTTAATCTAGACCAAATAAGGGCTTAATTTATTTCACAAATCAAGGAGATTAATTTACTTTCCAATCATAAAATTTAAATTAACACTGTGTTTTCCATTATGTGGACATTTCAAATTTTAATAATAATACCATACACAAGCTTTGACTTAAAAATATTTGAAACCAATTGGATGTGGACACGTTTTCAACGGCCTATACTGGAGGAGCAGAGGAATACATCTCTTATGGGATTTCACAATTTATGGAGATATATTTATATGTTTTTTAATTACAAAAAGTTTGATTTTAGGGTGGAGTGGAAGGAAGAGTTAAGAAACACACGCTTTTGACGGTTTTATGATGGAGACTTGTACCTGGCCCGGCGTGGATCGGTTAAAAGCGGGTTTAGTATGAAAGGTCTGCTTTTGCCTCTCCGTGCCATCAAAATTATAACGTGCCGATATCACTTTATTCATCAATTAATTACCACAATAAATTCATGATTTATTTGATCAAATGTATTTATTAGGATAATTAATCATAAATTTATCACATTCTTTATTTTTAATTATGTTTGATGTCATTTAAATTAATACCAAATATTTTCTTGAGTGTTTTATAGCACCTTTGCTAGTGTTTTGAAGCACGTTTAGGATAAAAAAAAATGTTGTCCTTTTTCCTATTAAAACAAAAGTGAGATAAAGTAATTGATAACAGTTTTCTTTCTTTGACACGTGTGACAAAGGGTCAGCCACCCACCCACGGTTGGTATTTCGATGGTTTAGTCAACTATATGTACATAGCATACGAGGATTGAGCATCATCGCATGGGAGAGACCAATAGACAGAATTTTGAATAGAATTTAAAGCATCCATCCCCTTTTCCTTTACATTTGTATTACTATTTATAGGGGAGGAATTCTTGTGAAATTAGATTAAGAGGTGTAGGACTAATTCCACGTGTCACACTGTTATTGCCACCAATGATGCTATTCATTATGTTATAAAATTCCACGTACTTTATGATTCATTTAGTTTTATTTGTGGATTGCGGCTCGGAAATCGCAATAATTGATGAGTTGGATATCATTTGTATTATTGGTTTCTCGTAGGGGTGGGCGCGGGTCGGTTCGGTTCGATTCTTAAGAGAATCGAATCGAACCAAAATTTTCGGGTATCTAGTAAATGGAACCGTCGGATCCAAATATAATTATGGAACCGTTCGGATTCGGTTCGGTTCCGTTCGGTTCAGTTCGATTCCGTTCCGTTCCGTTCGGTTCTGCACTATAATTAAATTTTTTAATATTTATAACAACATTATATAAAAACAACTAATGATACATTCAATGGTTTTAAAATGTTAGAGACTAGTAAACTACCTTGTTCAAATGATCACTACAGTCAAAGTTTCGATCGGCGAAGGTCACAGTTTCGATCGGAGGTCACAGTGTTGGTCGACGATTGTATAGGTTTTGGAATATTAGCGAGGCTGCGAGAGCGAGTACGAGAGTCGAGACAATGTTATGCACTTTAGTATAGGTGTTTAAGATTATTTAGTGGATTAGATCTTGTTGGGCTAAGAAATGAAGTAATAAAAAGGATAATTTGGCCAAAAACTAAAAAATCAGAAATGAAATAAATTATTGGGCTAAAAATTTAGATTTAGAAATTGTTAATTTGTTTAGAAAAATTAAAATTAAAATAATTTAATTTACTCAATATAAAAAAAAATTAGAAAGATTCGATTCTTATTTAGTTTTTCGGTTCTTGGTCTAGAACCGAAAATCGAACCGTACCCGTCGGTTCTCAATTCAGATACCCGTTCGGGTATTTAATTTGACAAGAACCGTCGGGTTCGATTCGGTTCGGTTCGGTTCGGTCGGTTCGATTCGGGAGATTTGCCTAGCCCTAATTTCTCGGGAGAAAAAAGTGAGTGCATCAAATTCAGTACTAATAGAAGTAACAAAACATCTTTTAATTATGAGATCAAGAAACCGTGACATCCACTTTAGAATCATTTCTAACCTACCTATATGTTCGTCATTTTCTCCATAAAGGACTTCATTTTTTGGCAAGAAGGACATGTTGCTTAAATTGAACGCAACCACTGATTCTCCACTCCACGATGAGAAGAATTTTAAAGCAACAATGACCACAATAAGTATAGATAAAGGATGTAAAACGGAAACCCATATCAGGCCCTGTTTGAGAGGGATTTTGAAAATTGATTTTTTTATCTTTAGAAGAAAAGTGGGGTCCACCTATGAGAGAAGAAGTCAAAAATTACGATTGAAATAGTGAAATATCGGTCAAAAAATGAATTTTTTGGGATTAAAAATCCCTCCCAAACAAGCTGTCAATAGCAAGCAATATTCTTCCACACATAACAGTTTCTAAAACAAAGATCTTTCTCACAAAACAAATTTGGTTCCAATCTGTTACTTAGAATGCAGAACTAGGAAGTAGGAACAAGGGATCACGATCACATGTTATTCCAAAATATACCCAAAAAAAAAAAAATTAAGAACACTGACAAATCAGTCATCAGAAAACATTTGGATTTAGTAATAAGATAACCATTTTGGTCGCCTTTCTCAATGAATGGGCGTCCAACTTCTCCAAAGCAAACATGTAGAAATGCACGACAAAGTTAGAATTAGCTACTCCAGTATCTAACTTGTCCACCATCTCGTGAGATATTCACCCCTGCAAAAAAAGAGGGGAGAACAAATCAAAATTATGTTCGAAATTGGCATAGAACAACTTCAAGTGTTAGCAACATTTGTATCCATACGCCCCCAGGGCACATCCAAGTTGGCGGAACAATCACATTGGGGGGCTCTGGAACCAAGTGTGGGGAGTTCGATTCCTGGTTGGAGCAGCCAAGTGATGTAATAATCAGAGGAAGGATTGGAGCAGCTTGGTGATGTAATAACCATGGAGGAGGGTCCCTTTGGGGAAGGAGTAAAAGCCATGTGGGAACCTGGGAACCAATAAGGGCACAACCTGCGATTTACCTCCACTAGTCACTGAGGGGTCGGGGGCTAGAGGTCCAGGATTTAGTCCGGCTAAGCTGGGACACCTGGGTTATCCAAAAAAAAAAAAAAAACATTTGTATCCATACAAAATGATCGTGCAACTAGTTAATTTCTGATAAATGTTGACATTCTCCAGTAAACTTTGAAACAACTTAATGAAATCTTTAAATTGCTAGATTTTGAATTCTTCTACACACTGTTGATAGTTAATATACGTGAACTATGTGAAAACATAACAAATAAAAAAACACACATCCTCAACAAATATTTTATTGAAAAATACACTTTATAATGATATCTCAAAATTTATGTACTCTCAAATCATATCATCCTAGTGGTTTCGAGTTATGATGTGTGCTGATAGTGGATGTCATCTAAGGATTGGATCCGCCACCAAGACTAAATTCATCTTCTTTGACTATAATTAATTCAATAAAAATTTTGACAAAGTTTTCCCAGAAAAATATGTGGCACAAATTAACTTAATCAACGTGATAAACATGTGCCCCAAAGTACTACATGATCAAACAAACATATCATACAATCTAGTTATGTCACATAGCTTGACTCATCAAATCAACAAGCTCCAAAAGTTGCTCAACTCAACTGCTACATGGTAAGAAAATGCGTGACAATATATGAGCTTGTAACCCCGTGATTGAAGAGTTTTCAAATAATGATACTCTTCCAGTTAGACATATTTACGAAAAATCTTACTTACACTATGATAGCTAGAATTCAAAAATTATAAAAATATGGTCGTATGTGTGCAGATTTGTACCCAAAGGGCTAAGCACCCTAGCACAGTCCAAAGTCTACGCGAAATACAACTATACCAGAGTAGGTCCCAAATGCCTCAATAATTCATCATACACTATGGACACACAAGAAGTCAACAACACAATTCAAAGTAGGTGAAATCAACATATTGATCGTATAATATGGAAATACATTCACACTGTGCAAAACGAGTAAAATCAGCTGGATGCATTCTAGTGATTCTAAACTTAACTTTATAAAAAAATAAAATATTTATTATTGATATAAATATGCTTAGCTTAATCAAATTAAAATCTTGAAATAATTGCTTGCTTATAAAAGGTATTTTATGCTAAATTAAAAATCACTTTTGTCAAATAATAATTCTGAAACCACGTAATTTTGCAACTTATCTGTTGGGATTATTGGTCCCATATTTGATTTTACCTCAATGATCTTATATTTTTAGCCACTCAGTCAAACCAAAAAATTCGTCTATCATTCGAAAAAAATCAAAGCATCACAAACAGTAAATAAAATGCAGAAAATGTGAAGAACGGGAACAGCAAAAATTGGTCGCCCAGTTTACCCAAACAAGGGCTAATCTGGGGGGCTCAATGGCTAGCTCGTCACTAATGCAAAATAGCCTCACAAGAGAAAGTACAATGACAAGAACCAAATCAGAACAAGTTTTTGGTCACTGATCCAATAGGATCTCCCAAATCACAACCCTAATCTACTTAAGAATCGTAACCCACAAACTCAATAAATCTACAAAATTCAACCACTATTTTAGGCCTCCAAAACACTGTAGCAAAGCACTTTCACAAGGGTTACACAAGATTAAGATCTCATGGAAGATCAAGACGACCAGCCAAGTACAGGAAGAAAAATGAATAGTGTAGAGAGAGATAGATGAAAAGAAACTCAAACTCCAAAAGGAATGAACTAAACCGTCAAAGATTCGTCCCAAGAGCAATATCAGACAAAGGGAATTAATCTCAGCCTTTGATCAAAAAGGGAACAGCCAAGATCACTCTTCAACTAGCACAACTCGTATCAACATGAACCATCCAATTGGGGGTTGCCAAGTGGCCATCCACATCCAAAAGACCAAAACACCCTTACTAATGAGTGATTTCAGAAACACGACTCACAACCTTCACCTTAGTTCTTAAATCGCCAACTCTTTCTAGTTGCTAATTTTGCACATGACGAGCCAAGCCATGCATCATTGCCCGGTACTTGCAAAAGAATTATCCATTATCAATATACGGAATTGATAAACCAAAATTTAAACATACCAGTTGAAAGCATTTTCAGTCTCATATCAAATGGACATGCATCAACATGAATTTTTTCAAGATTTAACTTCACCTGAAGCTGTCTTATAACTTCACCTTAACATATATTTGCTTCTCATAATGAACAAAATTTATAATAACCAACAATGCAATTCGACTAACAATGAGAATAATAAAAGTATCATGCAGAAAATTCAAATAACACAAAACACTTTTTAACCAAATGCATTCTTTCACAAATTTCAAATTTATACAATCATTTCCCAATGTAAAAAGATAAGCAATGATGGATTTCCTCATATCTTTCTCACCCTCAAAGTCATCATCTACATATCCTTTAAGAATAAACCTATCAAGCATTTTCAATTTACAAACAAGGTCATTCTTCACCTCAAAGCCTAAGAGTTGACTCTTATGGATATTTTCCTTCAATTCCCAATGTAGTAAAGATGTTTTAACATCCAGTGGTTCACATTCCCAAATGAATTGAACAACTAATGCTAAAAACAATCTTATTGTCTTATATTCAATGACAAGGGAAAATATCTCAATATAGTCGTACCCCTCTTTCTGTTTGTAAATCCATTTACATTATACCGTTCTTTGACCATTAGGCAAATTAACCCAAAACCCTCTATCCCTAACCAATTTGTAATGATGGATAGAATTCTCTTCAATTGTAGGGGTGTTAGTTTTCATTTCATTTTCACCATCAGATACATCAACCTCATCAATTACAGGTTCATTCTCATCTGAATGAGTGAAGTCATATCTTGCCAACTTCAGCTCATTCTAAAATTTCTTGTGAGATTCAATTTCCTCAAAAGTCATCATGTTGTCTGAATTTTAAACAAGGCATTTTAGATTCATTAAACACAACGTCCTTGCTGTTAATGATCTTAATACTAGGTTTTCCTAAATCCACAACCTGTAACCTTTAATCCCCTTAGGATAGCCTAGCATAACACATCTAATATCCGTAGGCACCAACTTGCCCTCAATTTGGCATGCATACACCATACACCCAAACACTCTAATATGTGCTAAATTTTGTGGCTTCCCAGTCCATAGTTCTTGAGGAGTCTTAAACTCAAAACAACTAGATGGAGATCTATTCATCAAATATGTTGTTGTGCATAATGCCTCAGCACAAAACCCTTTAGCAAGTCCTGAACTGACTAACATACACCTAGCCTTATTCATCAAAGTCTTATTCATTCTTTCCACCACCCCATCTTGTTGAGATGTGTACTTAACCATCCTCTGTCTCATGATTCCCCTTTGCTTACAAAAGTTATCAATTTCGCATTACAAAACTCTAGACCATTATCTGTTCTCAGAATTTTTAACTTCTTATCCAATTGATTTTCCACAATTTTAAGCCAACTTCGAAATTTATGAAAAGTCTCAAATTTAGCCTTTAAGTGATAAACACATATTTTTCTAGAGTAATCATCTACCAAGGATAGAAAGTACTTATTTCCACCAAAGCTGGGATGCTCTTCAGGCCCCCACAAATCTGCATGGACATTATCCAAAAGTCTTTTTGCTATATGTGAACCCACCTCAAAACTCACCCTATGAGACTTTCCCAACAAAGTCTCACAAAAATTTAAAGGTTCAATAAGACCTTTACCAAGTAACTTTTGGTCACTTAAATGTTTCAAACATTTATTTCCTATATGCCCATTCTTTTGTGCCACAATTCAGATTTGTCATCAGTAACACTAAGGAGATTAGCTTCTTGTGAAGTAATTGCCTCACCCATTAGGTAGTACAACCCATTTTTCTTAGGTCCTTTCATTACAACTAGGGAATCTCTCACGAATTTTAGTTTATTATTTTGAGATTTAAAGTCATGTCTTTCATCCTCAAGGATTCCGAAAGATATAAGATTCTTTTCAAGATTAGGGACATACCTAACATTTCTTAATTGCCTAACAATAACATCATACATCTTGATAGCTATGTCCCCAATACCACTAGCAGTATGAGAATTATCATCACCCATATAAACCTTGCTAGGTTCAACTTCCCTATAGTTATAAAACCATGATCTGACGGGACTCATATGGAATATACACCCTGAATCTAAAATCCAATCTTGACTAATGTCTTCACAAGACACAATTATAACATACAAGCTGTCCAATTCATGTCCAACAGCAATATTGTTCGATTCCATATCGTTTTGATCATTTTTCTTCATTTTCCACTCAAAGCAATCTCTCTTAAAGTGCCCTAGCTCCCCACATCCATTAGACTTCTTGTTACTTTTATCTTTGGATTTAGACCGCCCCTTTGATTTTCCATTTACTTTTCTTACCTGAAAGTTATCTTCTCTATTTTCACTTCTCCCTCTTACAAACATAATTTTTTCCTTAGCATCTCTTGATTCCTTTTTAACCTCTAAATCTCTTGATCTTAGGGTATTTATTACAATTGCTTGTGAGAATTTGTCCCTCGAGTATTTCATTGGGTTTCTCACATCCTTGTAAGAGTCAGGCAAATAATTCAATAAGATGACAGCCAAATCCTCATCATCAAATTTTTTATCATTATGTGCAAGACTCTTCACAATTATACTAAAATCACTTAGATTCACTTATAAGTCCTTTCTCAAGTCCATCCTAAAACTAAACAATTTCTCCAAAAGGTAAATCTTATTTAGCAATGTTTTAGTTAGGAATAGAACATCAAGTGCAGTCCATAAATCCTTAGCATTTTTAGCTTCATCAACTTGTCTAACAATATCATTAGACAAATGCAAAATTATAGAGCTGTATGTAGTCTCATTCATTTCTTCAATTTCAGCAAGTTTAGATTTTAATTTAAGAGAAAATGTTTCAGGATCATCAAGGGCTTTAGCAACCTTTTGTTGGACTAAAATAGCCTTCATTTTCTGCTTTCATATCAAGTAATCCCCGTTTTCATCGAGTTGAGACAGTTCTGACCTTCACCTCATAACAGATTATGTGGAAGGGTGGTGTGAACTTGAGGCCATTTGGCAATCTCAGATTCCCAAAAATAGGCATAAAAGTTTTTTGAAAAAAAAAATCACAGGTTTTACAGATCAGTCAAGAAACAGTTTTAGAATTAAACAGATGAAATAAAAAGTCAAATTACTGTGAATTGTGTGTGCTGCAGGCATGTATTATAATCAGCAATAACAAGTAATTCGTCAATTAAAAGTTATGCAGTCCGGGTATTTGTAATACTCAGCAATAGCATGTTATTCGTCAATTAACAATTATGTTGTCTAGATTACAACATATATCAATAAAGCATGCAGCAACAAATTCCAATTTGCATTAAACAATAAGAAACGAGTATGAGATTTTAACTTGAATTCAAAAAATCTAAACGATCTCACCAAATTGTTGAACAATAGTTTAATGTTTCTATATCCAATTCCTTATTAAGAAGCTACAGAGTTCAGCAGGTCCACCTCCAATTTAGTGAAACCAATACGGTAATTCAACTTGAAACACTTGATCAAACAATATCAATAAGCGCTTTGAAAGAGAATATAATATCAAATATCTTTATCAAAAGATGTCTACAAAATCCACCAGTGTGCACCCTGGAGATTTCGCTAGACCCAATTTCAAGAACCTCACTATATGACCCAAGAAAAATGTCTACAATTAATTTTTCCCAAATTGTAGATCACTTGAAAAACTGATTTTTCACCAAGGATGATTTTCAATTGATAATTTTTCAGAAATCAAAAAAAGCTCAAGAACTCCAATACAAGCTCTGATACCATTTTTGTTGGGATTATTGGTCCCAGGTTTGATTTTACCTCAATGATCTTATATTTTCAGCCACTCAATCTAACAAAAAAATTCATCTATCATTCGGCAAAAATCACAACATCACCGACAGTAAATAAAATTCAGAAAATGTGAAGAACAAGAACAACAAAAAATTGATCACCCAGTTCACCCAAATAAGGGCTAATTTGGGGGGCTCAGTGTCACTAATGCAAAATAGCCTCACAAGGGATACAATAACAAGAACCAAATCAAAACAAGTTTTTGGTCACTGATCGAACAGGATCTCCCAAATCACAACCCTAATCTACTCAAGAACCGCAACTCACAAACTCAATAAATCTACAAAATACAGCCACTATCTTCAGGCTTCCAAAAAACTGTAGCAAAGCACTTTCACAAGGGTTACACAAGATTAAGATCTCATGGAAGATCAAGACGATCAGCCAAGTACAAGAAGAAAAACGAAGGGTATAGAGAGAGATAAAAAGAAAACTCAAACTCCAGAATGAATGAACTAAACCGTCAAAGACCCATCCCAAAAACAATATCAGTCAAAGGGAATTAATCTCAGCCTTTGATCAGAAAGGGGACGGCCATGATCAGTCTTCAACTAGCACAACACGTGTCAACATGAACTGGCCAATTGGGCATTGCCAAGTGGCCATCCACATCCAAAAGACCAAAACACCCTTACTAAGGCGTGATTTCAGACACACGACTCACATTATCTAATTACTGAAAACCATATAAAAATAAACAGATCATTTACAAGTTGAAACATAGAGAAATAAAAACCGGGAATATATTTCACCCGAAAAAACTCTGAAAGGTCATTAGATGTCCAAACTCCAAAGAGAAATGAACACCTGGCACTGTCTCGCTCCATTTCTTCTTACACTCTTGTCTCATCTTTCTCCGCTGCACTTCACAGTAACCCCAACCCAACATCCCCCCACTCCAACTACTCAAAAACCAGCTGAAAAATTCTCAAGAATTATCTCTCATTCTTTAATATATATTTCTTATTGTTCGATATAATCAATTCGCCTGCTGACATTTCCTTTTCATACCCTCAAATTTAACGCCAAACAGTAATTTGATTTGGCCCTCAAGTTCCCCATAAGTAAGATCATTTAATTTTCTTTTGTGCTGAATTAATGGCGATTCACGCGGCTGTCTTGAGCTTCGGCTGTGTCTCCTTGAATTATCACGCTTCTGGGCCATCCCGTAGGTTGTTTGGGCCCTCTGTTCTCCGGCAGCGCAAAGTCAAAGCACCTGTTTTCTCTTTTCCGTCGCCGGCTTCATTTCCACGCTTCAGACTTCAAGGTCAGAATCTATTCCAGTTATACTTGCGTGCAAATTGAATTCTGGACAGTGTTTTACGTGGGCCATATAACTTGATTTCACTTAATTTTATATCTGTTATGGGATAGGAACTTAATTTCTTGTTTTACGAAGCTAGATTGTGTGTCCTTGTATAGATAAATTGGGATGTTTGTTGAAACTTGGAACACAGTTTAGTTGATTGAAGAATGTCAATTAGTTTTTCAGTTTCAAAAGGAAAAACCGAAAAAGTATCCAAGATGAAGCAGGTCAATTCTAGTCAACTAATTGCCAGTTTGCCACACCCCAGTCCCTATTGTCTATGGGACAGGCATTGACTGTTCCACCTCATGAGGATTGAGGAAGTATGCGAGAGGATCGATTTTAACCAGGAGTAGGGTTAAAGCACTCAGCAGTAATATCACACAGGATTCATTTATTCATAAAGTGTTAGTGAAATTATCGTAAATGTACGGTGGTGAGACGATATCATATTATCTAAAAGCTTAAGCTATTAGAGAAAGTACAAAGTTTTCGTTTCTCATTGAATATTTTTAATCCAAGCTGAAATAGAAAAAGCCGCAAGCACCACTAGGCTCAGTCGCCTGGATTTAGGAAAGGTAAAGAAATAATAGCTGTACGTTCTGTCACGGCTGGAGATGGACGTTCAAAATGCTTCACTGTACCGTGTGTCTGTGTCCATATTAAAAAAGAGCCTGCTAAATTTTTAAATAAACTTGAAAGATGGCCAGGCAATTCTTGTATGGCTTTTTTACTGGATGACATTTTTTAGTTCAAGAATTTCTTGGAGTAATTCCTTGTTCTCAATTCTTTTAGGAAAAGCACTAGAAAGCAATGATGGGGCATTGGAAAAGGAGGAGTCTCTTGTGGTCTGTTTTGGGGAAATGCTGATTGATTTCGTCCCAACCACAAGTGGACTCTCCTTGGCTGAATCACCGGCATTTAAGAAAGCTCCTGGAGGTGCACCTGCTAATGTGGCTGTTGGCATAGCTCGCCTTGGCGGTTCATCAGCTTTCATTGGAAAGGTATTATTGATAATAATTTATTATTATTATTTTTTGTTTTTTGCATGGGTAATTTTCTTCCTTCAAGCTGATTCGAGAGTTTTAAGGTTTGGTAACAAGCATTAGCTTTACCTTTTAGGCAAATTGTGAATAAGAAAATTGTAATTACTTTAAAAAAAAGACATAAGATGAAGGGAAGCGTTTAGGCTTACCTTCTTCACCATCAAGCACAGGTTAGAATATGTAATGGCATTTAATATGAAATGAAAAAGGTACTCATTATTTTGTGTCCTTATTATTCTTGTGTTTAACTGATATTTGACCTAACATTATGAGGATTCTGTAAAATTGTAGACAGGTGGATGAAATCATTTTCAATTTTTTATTTGGTATGTGTACAGGTGGGTGAAGATGAATTTGGTTACATGCTTGCTGATATTCTGAAGGAGAACAATGTGAACAATGAAGGAATGCGGTTTGACCCTGGTGCTCGAACTGCTTTAGCATTTGTAACACTCAGAAAGGATGGGGAGCGTGAATTCATGTTTTATCGTAATCCTAGTGCTGATATGTTGCTTCAAGTAGCTGAACTTGATCTTGATTTGATTAAGAAGGTATGTGAGGATGACAGATAAATTGCTGGAAGAAACATTTTGTTGCTTAACGAAATAAAGGAAAGTTATGAAAGGGGGAAAGAAACCAACTTCATTTTTCAACCAGTTCTCAATTATTAAAGTAGAGGGGCATTTGGTTTAGAAAACTTGTGTCTTTTCAAATTTCTATTTACTTGAGAATCTTACAAGTGCTACTGTTTTGGAAACTAAGTTGATTTTGCTTATTGTTGTCCTTCACCAGGCCAAAGTTTTCCATTATGGTTCTATAAGCTTGATTACAGAACCTTGCAAATCGGCCCACATTGCTGCCGCAAAAGCTGCTAAAGATGCTGGTGTGATCTTATCGTATGATCCAAATTTGCGGCTTCCATTGTGGCCATCAGCAGAAAGTGCTCGAGAAGGCATCCTAAGCATATGGGACATTGCTGACATAATTAAGGTACTCCACATTATTTTACAAGTGCATAATGACATAAACTTCCCAATGTGCATCACTCCATGACTTTGGAATGAAAGTATAAAATTGCATTTTGGCATGATTCATCAGATAAGTGAGGAGGAGATACGCTTTTTAACCCAAGGGGAAGATCCATATGATGACAGTGTCGTTCGCAAATTGTACCATCCGAATCTTAAATTACTTCTAGTTACCGAAGGCCCAGATGGTTGCAGATACTACACCAAGGTGTGCTTCTAAATGCGTGTTTTCTGTATTGCAAAACAGTTATAGGCACTTCTTTAGCAAATTTTTTGTTGTAAATGTATACCTCCCTAAGTTTTCCATGATTAGTACATTCCTGTGATAGCAGTATATCTGATACTGCCTGGAGTTCTGACTCTTGCAGGAGTTCAATGGAAGAGTTAAGGGTTTGAGTGTGGATTGCATTGATGCAACAGGTGCCGGGGATGCTTTTGTAGCTGGAATTTTATCACAGATAGCTGCTGATATCTCACTGCTTCAGGTATTATCTTTTTAACAACGCAATAGATGACGCTAGACATATTGTGGAGTTGTGTACTGTTAATGAAATTTGTTGCTTTATATTTGTTTTTAACTGTCACGTTTTCACTTCTCGTTCTGTAGATAATAACACAGATACCCTTAAGAATAATACTTAGTGGTTTTATGATTTCAAATTGATTGAACGTCTGATCCGTAAGCAGCATAGAATAACTCAACCCACTGCTATATATGCCGCCAAGCAATTCTATATCAGAGCTCAGATCAAATGACTACTAGTTCTATTTGTGCTCGTTTAAATATTGATGATTATCTTGCTCATATTGGCCATTCTATAGATATAATATATTTGCATGATTTCAATAGGAGTTTACGAAGAAATAGCAATGGTAGTTCCTACATTTCTATTAAGCAGGTAAAATGACAAAAATTTCATCAAGTACATCGGGAAAAAAATTCAAATTCATGTATTTCGTTGGAAGATTTGAACATCTCAAATATTTATGTTCAGGCACTTGTTTCTGTACATCGATAATGGCACATGATAAAGATGGACCCTTTCACGCTGTTCTTAATATTCCTGTTTCTGTTTGAATTTTCTTGGACTCTCTTGTAGAACGAAAACCAACTGAGAGATGCTCTGAAATTTGCTAATGCTTGTGGTGCCTTGACTGTGACTGAGAGAGGTGCAATTCCAGCTTTGCCAACTAGAGAAGCTGTGCTAAATGCCCTATTCAAGTCAGTAGCATAGACGTTTCTCCAAATCTATGCAATTCCATGGCCGGCTGATCAAATGTCCATCTCATATTTATCATTATAGATCATCTAGCATAATAATGTGGAGCTGATTGACTGAAATTTTTAGTTTAGTTTAGGATTTAAACACTGGTTCATCTCCTAAATCTGATTTTCTCTTCTTCTTTTTTGAAGTATGCTAGAATCTTGATTGTAATATTATCTGTAAGTGATGGAGAGCGATGATATTTTGCCTGTTCTATCCACTGGAATTACAATACGCCAAGTGTAAGCTATGTTAGCCATTGAGCTTTGAGGGCTCAGTTGTCATCACAAGATGTGATGCTTGAACGTTTATTGAACTCAATTAGATGTTTTGTGTAGAAGGTTTCAAATTTTACGTCAAATAATTAATGGAATTTTCTTGTTTTTGAACCTCAAATCATTTAGCCAGGCAAACAGGTTTGTCACAATTTGAGCTGGAAATTGATGTAAAGAGGAGGTTCCAACACTATTAGATTTAATCAACAAAAAAAAACTTGCAATATGAAAATATTGAAGCACAAGAAAAAGGGGATCTCATTAAATTGCCCTAAGCCAGTATCAATTCGAAGATCTCTCAAATGTATATGTGCGGTTTTCTCCAGCAAGTCCACTGCGAGTGTTGACCGCACACCAAGGCTTAGAAATTAGGAACTTTTCGCACTCAGACCAGAATCACCCAAGATCATAGAAGATTCGATCTTCTCACGTCAAATAGGGTTCACACAAGAACACAGTACACTTCTCAAAAAGAATCACTCAAGATTACAAAACCAGATATGAGAAAGTGTTGAAAATCAAATAGAAACTTTAATTTTCGAAGAGAAGAAGATGAACTCGAACGGCCGGAGAGCAGATAGAAGAGTCTAGAAAGCCAGAAAAATCACGCGTCTCAAACCCTATGATTCTCTTTTATATGAGTCACCAAATGGTCAGTCATCCAATGGACATGGGGTTGACACATGGCATCATCATGAGCGTCCATTAGAAGAAACACGATTTTTGTAAATTGAAAGTGTGTTTTTAAGGGACCAGCTAACACTTTAAAAAACAACAAATAAAAGTCAGCTGGTCAACTCACACAATTGTATCATTGTGCCACAACCTTTCAATTGATACAAGAACATGCAGAATTGAATATCAACTGAACTGTTTGAGATTTGGCTCTTCATATTGTTGGGTAGAGGACCTAGATAGGGCCAAGTCAATCTTGAGTAGATGCATTCTATCGATGTTCGCTCGAAGCAAAAAGCTACTCAAACTCGACTGGCTTTGGTTTGAGATTATGAGTCTTCAATTCTTAAGTTCAAACTTTACCGTAAAATCTTAATAAAATAATATTATTGGGATCAAGAAAAATTGTTATATTATTATTAATAGATTTCATACGAAGAATAAATTATTAATTTATCGATAAATTATGTGAACTCACTTTCAATTTTACGAAATGTGATAGATGGTAGCTTCTCTCGAATTGTCCTAATAAAATGATGGAATAGCCTACCGATGAAAAGAGTTAATGAACATGACCTCCGATGATGATCATGATCAGATGATAGTTGTTTCCTAAAGGAAGTCTTTCAAGTATCGTAAATAATTACTTTTCATGGAATGGAAAATAAATATTTAATATACCAAATGTAGTATATACGTTGTAAAAAAAATTAAGGATGGGGTTTAATCTTTAAATGCATATCTTTAGAGAAACTTGTACTGAAAAATAGAAATTAAGTAAAAAGTCCATTAATTTTGTTAAAAGGGAGGGGGAGCCAATTTCGATTCACATTATAACTAAAGATGTAGAGCTATTGATCGAGTTAATCTTTACAGTCTTTCAAGAGGATTAATATGACTTGCTCCGAGATTCATTGTTGTTTACAGTTTTTGACCAGCAAGTTATAGTCGAATTGCGAAAGGAACGAAAAATATTAATAGAAGGCGGCTCAAGGGTTGAGAGAAGGCCCCAACACAGCCGTCTCTTGCCCAACTACATTGGACCAACACAATTTGATCCTTTTCAAGATCTACATCCACAAAAAAGAAAGACGTACTTTCATAAATTTAAAATTATTTTTTATATGTAGTATTGTACATATACTGTATAATCTAGTCGGCACAAAACCTTGTACTCAAAATGGGTAAGAAAAAGGTATCTAATCCATGTGTACTGAAGTTACAATTTTTAATGCGCCAAAATCGCATTAATGGTACTATACCATGCGGTCCATACCACACCTGATTCCCCAAAGAAAATTGAAACCTATCTATTATTATTTCTTTGTATTGTCGTCCCACATAATGATTATAATCATGACGAAGAACGCATAAGAAGAAAAAAAAAAATAAAAAAAAAAATACTATTTTTTTTAGAAGGGGGGGGGGGGGGGGGGTAATGATGGATGATTATTTGGTACTTTCATATTTACTTTAGAAGATTGTATTATTTTCGGATTGAAATATAGGAATGTAACCAATAAAGAAAGAAAGGATGAGCAACAAACGGGTAAATCTGTTTGAGCTTCACACGTTTACTGGCTATTAAAAAAAAAAAAAAAAAAATTGTACCTAAAAATAGCAAACTCCTCCCGACTCACATGGATTACCGTATCCTTCATCAAAATCTCCTCCTTATTAGCCAATCTACATCCTCCCTCAATCCAACTTTTCTAACCAAAACTTCAAAGAGAAAAGGCAAACAACAATTCACTGGTCATATCTTCAATCCAAACCTAAATGGCCGACGATCCACAGGAAGTAGCCGAGCATGAGCGAATTTTTAAAAGATTTGATGCAAATGGGGATGGAAAAATCTCATCCTCGGAGCTAGGAGAAACTTTGAAGACGCTGGGTTCAGTCACTCCTGAAGAAATTCAGCGCATGATGGCTGAAATTGATACCGATGGTGATGGTTTCATTTCATTTGAGGAATTTACAGTTTTCGCAAGGGCCAATAGGGGATTAGTCAAGGACATTGCCAAGATATTCTAATTTTGTATCCAAAAAATGTCATCTGGATTTCATTTATATTCAATTTCAATTCGAGTAGCCTGTCCATTCTACGTGGCTATATCTGTTGTCGTAGTTAAACTGTATTACAGTTTCACGTCATCTTATTCACAATCTGTTTCATGTGTTTCGCTTCTAATCTTTTTTCATACCAGTACATTTATTTTGTACTTTCATGTATAATTTTCATAAAATGGATCGTAGATACCATATTGAACCATCTCGTTAAAACTTCAAATATTGCTTTGATAGTTGAGGAGTTACTCATGTACAAGGTCGGATGATTTCTTGATTGCAGCAACTTGCACATGGCACCATTAAGACTATTTCAAGAACAAAGAAAAATGCACATGGCCACCATAAAAAATGGTATATACCTCCCAGCTCAGAATTGTCAAACTAATTTCTCAAATTATTGTATCTGCCACTTCGGTTAAAGAAATCATGCCATCCCAGTCTCCCTCGGGGAGCACAACCAAGAAGATGCAGATCTATACAAACAAAACAGTCATGAGGCTACTAATTCTATATACAAGTTCTAACTGGTTGGTTCTAAGCCTAAAACTCCCTACTTTCAATATCCAAAGAAGTTGAAAACATACAAGTGTTTCACCGGCAGTGAATGTGATCGTCATCCTCAAATTCGACTCCTAGCATGGCCAATGCGAAGTGACTCTTCATTTCACTTCTCGAACGATGTAACTGAGGGCAAGAATCAATACTGTTACCGGGCAAAATAGCCTTGTTTCGGCTTAAGCAACTGGGATCTTTTCCTCTCAGTATTGCAATGATCTCGTCCATGTTAGGCCTACGTGATTCTTCACTGTTAACGCAAGCGCTTGCTGCTTGAACCATACGAGCAATCTGATTCGAGTTCTTTTCGGTGAATTTGAGCTGTGGATCAAGCAATTTTTCAACAGCTCCTTGCTGGAGTAATGGTTTTGCCTAAAATGATGAAGGCAGAATATTCACCTTTAAGATACAATTATTATATAACGAACACCATGAATTTAGGCAACATAGCAGAGCTGGAGGCAAATTAGGCAGAAGTAAAAGAAATGGCGTACCCACAAAACTAAATTTTCTTCTCCTGGTCCTCTTTTCGACTCAATTGGCTTCCGGCCAGTTATTAGTTCCAAGAGGACAACGCCTAATGCATAAACATCGGTTTTATCGGACACTTTTCCGTGCTGGAAATATTCAGGAGCCAGGTACCTGTCCCAGAGATTTATCAAGAACAAAAATTAGTTTATATTCAGTAAGAAACATCAAAACCATTATTTATGCTTCTTCCACGAAGGTTCTTGATTGAGCACATACCCAAATGTGCCTTTGACAGTCTTGCAAAGGAATGGCACTGAAGGTGCTAGAGTCCATGTCGCCAATCCAAAGTCACATAACTGCATATATTATTACAATAATTAAAAAACTACACAATATTGGACATAATGAACCTAATTTCCACCTAATATGATCAATAAATCACTTTTTAACCTTAAAATATTGTTCAAGAAAATGAAGTTTTTACTAACCTTGGGTGACTTCTTGGAAGAAATAAGGATGTTGGAGGGCTTAATGTCCCTGTGAACAATGCATCTTTCAGTTCCGTTGTGTAAATACCCAACTGCCTCTGCAATCCCCACGGCGACCTTATACCTAGCGGACCATGGAAGTGCAGGACGACCCTTCACACCCGTCTTCTTCTCTGCACACAATAAATGCACCTCAAATCACTCAAAATGTTCATTTTTTCATTACAAATAAAGCTGCATTCTTATATTAAAAAGAAAAAAGATCTAGAAAAATGGAATGATACCGTGCAAATATCGCTCTAAGCTTCCACCGGAAACATACTTGTAGACTAAAAATAAGCCTTCCTCAGCATCAATACAAAATCCCACAAGAGGAACAATGTATTGGTTATGTAAACTACTAGCAATCATCAATTCCCTACAAAATGCCTTTGAACACTCCTTGTCTTCCTTGTCCAATCGCTTAATTGCCACTGCAGTTCTCAGAAATCCCACTCTTCCTCTAAAGACACAACTCAAAGCCCCTCTCCCCAAGACTCTACCTATTCATTTCAACAAAATAAGTTATAATCCTGCAAAAAATTAAAAGGAAAAAAAAAGAAAAAGAAAACGAAGATCATTGGACAAAAGAGCCGAAAATTTTGAAGGAAACTTGATTAAGTACCTTTTGAAAAACATCTAGTGGCAGAGAGAATTTCTGAATAGCTGAATCTAATCAAGGAGTGAACCACTGGAGAGATACTCCTTTCCAAGGACTCAATTCTTCTCCATTTCAACTCTCTGGACTTGGAATCAGACAGCAATCCATTATCCAAATTCACCATTAAAACAGTGGTGGAAGAACAGCTGTTGTTTACGTTCATCGATTCAAGTTCCACCTGAGAGCAGAAACTGAACCTAAAAGACGAGTGCACTGAGTGAGGTTCCTCTGCACCGCATCCACCAGACTCCGCCAGCAACCAAGCCTTGTTGTGCTCTAAAATGTTTCCACCACAATTTCCCTCAACCATCTGTTCCTCGCCGGAGTTCCGGCGCCGTCGAGGTGAAACCAGACAAGCTAAACCAAAATCCCAGATCATTTTGTACAGAAAAGACTTGAATTTTACCTCGGCATCATCAGTTTCATCATAATCACGATCCTCAGTAGTGCCCAAAATTTCAGCTTTTGAGGGAAATGAGGTATTCAGAGGCTCTATGGAATTGCTGAAACCAATTCTTGCAAAACCCATTTTGATTATAACAATGGATCTCGAAACGTGAACGCACAGAAACCCAGAAACCAAAAAGCAATAAAGATAAAAGAAAAAGAGAAAAAGTTCTGACGCAACTTTGCTTCAAAGGAGAGGAGAGAAATTACTCCTCAAGAGAGAAAAAGAACAAGTCTTGGTCTCTTTCCCAATGGGTGTAAATTATATGAATAAATAAACAGATACATAAATAAAATGGTATGGGATTTTGTAATGTGGGGAGGAATATAGTAATGGGAGAAGGTGAGAGATAGTCCCAAGAACGAAAAGAAGACCAACCCAGAATAATGTATGGTGATATATAGTCTAATGTAGTTAGTAGGCATAAAACTAAAACCAAGAAATGTGTGTGCGCGTGTGTGTGTTTGTGTGTGAGTGAGAGAGAGAGAGATTCTTGATGTTTACGATGAAGAAGACAGGAAGAGCCCACAAAGTAAAGTTTCATGCATATGAATTTAGGTGCAAATAATGTAATAGGGTGGAGTCCGGAGTAGGCAGGACAGAAGGGGGGAAAGGAAAATGCTCGTGAGTTTTAAGGATCGATTACAATTAATTAAGTTTGGATAATTTGAATTTGATTGAATAATAGTTTAGGGGAAAGGGGAAGTTTTGTTGTCAATGAGGATTTGATTTTTAAGTGAGGAATATTTAATACACTAAAAGGACACAATACATATAGTTTGGTGACCATCCAATTCCCTAACTTGTCATCTACTAAATTACAAATAATCATACTTTGATAGTCGTGATAGGATCTCCTTGCCTGCTCTTAACCCGGCCGTGTCATTGGCTGATTTGTCCTTGTAGTTGAATTGCGTCAAGTTTTCTAAGCACTCTGAACACATTTTCCACAAAGATAAAGAAGTTATGCATGAGTTGTCCAAAACTCGACCATGCCAACTGAGTTTAGTCATCTAATCACGATGAGTTCCCTCGCTGATTAAGTTTTTGCATTAAGATGGTTTTTGAATTAAACATTTAATTGGTTAACTGTTTATGCATTCTTGTGGGTAATCAAGATTTTTATGGATTTGATTGAGATGTATTACTAGTGCATTTAATACCTTTCCACACTACCCAACAATCCTTCGGTTGAAGGCTGTCATTATTCACTTGAATAGTAGTCTCTTTAGTAGGAACTCTTGACAATCACTTCAATTCAAAGGTTGCAAACAGCCTCAATTCTGGTTTGGTCGTATTTTACTGGTCTTTTTGTTGGGACTCTTTGAAATTGAAAGCTGTAATAGCCGTTGTGAATTGTACGAATTAGGCCGTGCGAGCATTTCAAGCGTGGAACTGGTTTGGTAGGAGGATTTAGGGGGTGAGGTTAATTATTTACGTGAACATTGTTGTAACTTAAGAATAAAAGTTTTAACCTTCCAAACTAAAACCTCTTAATTTTCAATTAAAACATCATGATACATATTATAACTTGTGTTTCAATGGTATGATTGTGTTTTTGTAACACCTCCAAATCTAAATACATTTTGAAATATTATTGTTAGGCAATTTGTTCACGGTTCGTCCCATTTCCTTGGAAGGCTATGGTATTAATTTGAAGCCCATTATTTTTTAGTTTAGCCTTGTTTGGTCCACTAAATAAACCTAACCTAACTTACCTTGTTTGGTCACTTGCTTGGCTTATATTCTTGGCCTTTCTCTCGACCTCCATATGAAGAATGTCCAATCTCTCTCTGTGACTCACTCTCTCGGCTTCTCCTCTTTCATATGACGTTTGTGGTTTTCTTGTGGGCATATTATTGTTCTTCATCTTGTCCAACTCTTTGTGAGTGTATTGCAGCAACCGGAGGTGGGATTTGGTGGTGGTGTATTATCACTTGCTTGGCTTATATTCTTGGCCTTTCTCTCGACCTCCATATGAAGAATGTCCAATCTCTCTCTGTGACTCACTCTCTCGACTTCTCCTCTTTCATATGACGTTTGTGGTTTTCTTGTGGGCATATTATTGTTCTTCATCTTGTCCAACTCTTTGTGAGTGTATTGCAGCAACCGGAGGTGGGATTTGGTGGTGGTGTATTGGAGTTGTCTCAACCCGTTGGTGGTGTCGACTTATATGGTGAAACTGAGCCGGGTTTACTTTGGTATTTGCTGGAACTTGGCCATAAAATTATCATTTCATTTTCTCTTAAAATCATAAATACGAAAGCGATTAAATTTTTCTTAATACAATGAACATCATTGACTTCATTTTATGAACATAACTTGTAGAAAACTTTTACACTTAAATAAATAAATAAAATTTAAAAAAAAACAATAAGATTAAATGTTAACTTTACTTTCTAAAAGAAGTCGATGTTTAAATGTATTAGTAATGAGTCCATCGCATCATAAGTGGTCGTCTGGAATCATCTTGTTTTCATCATTTGAAAATGGGGGCGAGTAACGTGGGATAAACTAACACCAGTAAACAAACATCAAACATATGATGCGTACTTATGATATGCATATGAATTACATTAAAACAAAAGGCATTTTTCGATATGTACCCATTGCTTTTATTTTTTTGAAAACTTAACATTGACGTCATGAGCTTACTTGGTGTATCACCTAGCCAATCAGAATGCAGGGGGTAATTATTATTTGGAACCTGGTCAAGTCCTATCGGTGTACCGCAAAGCGATTAACATTAACATTGTCATTGAACATTAGTCGGGTACACCGGCTCCCCTCGCCCCATTTTCCATTCACATGACATAGACTTACATATCGTAATAAAAATATTAGGGACACATATCTTTTAAAAACATTCACTGACCCATGATATTTGAAAATTTTTTATTTCTTGAAATTTCATGTATGTTTATGGATGCATTGACATACATGAATATGTCATGAAAAGCATTAATAACATAAAACGTAATAATCAAATATTAAGATCACGTAATAACAGATTTTGGTGACATATATATACGTTTAATAATGTAACGTGCGCATGAAGATCATGAGAAGTTTATTTAGCCGAAATCCTTAACAATTTACTTTTAGCATATAAGACATGGATGTTTGTAGCGGTCTACAAAATGAACATGTCGAAGAGTCCTAAATCATCACCATTTAATAAGAAATTTCTGACATACTTAATTTTTAGAACAATATAGACATATCCATAAATATCAATACCCTTTTTTTTGCATATTTATTTATAACTCGTAGATGTACAATTACGTATTTAACAATATATTACATAGAAGGTTTTAAACGGGAGCATGCAATAAACATTGTGGCGTGCAAGTTGCGAAAATAAGATTATGTGCTAAGGTTCGTTTACTTCATCATTTCACACTAACCATATAATAAATTATGAACATACACTATCAATTATTCTAGAAGAGTATGTAAGCACATATAAACTAGAAAGTCTCCATGTTCTAACTATTATTAATAGATAATTTTTATAAATCTCAGCTTATAAAATCATATCATTTGAATCTCAACAATTTTCGGCAAAGTGTGTACATAGTCACGTGGTTTCATTTTTATATTTCTTTTTCTTTATATGTTATATTTAGATATTGGACATCAAGTTAAGAAAATAAGTATTTCATATCAAGAATGATAAAAAAAAGGCCTCTTTGAACCCAATAGATCTCTAAAAGGCCAATATGCAATATAAAAATTATATTTTATAGACAATTAATTATAAGCATTTATAAGCATTTATATTTATCATTAAGGAAATCAAAAGTTAGAATAAAACAAATATAGAATGCTAACCTCAAAATTAATGAAAAGCATGAAGAATTATGAAGTTTCAAGTATCGATAACTCTCTGCCGTCTCCTTTTGGTGTGGTGTAGGATAGAAGTATAGGAAAAATAATTTAGCTATAGAAAGGTCAAAACAATAAATAATGATTGGGAGGGATTGAATTGAATTTAATCCTAGGAATGCCAATTTGTAATTCATTATGCAGTGTGGATTTTAAATTAGTAAAATCTTGACTTCCATTCTTAGATAAATAAAATATGGTAAATTTACAAATAAAAACTCTTTCAAATTAGCTCCATTGCCGAGATAATGCCCCGATTATTGACTTTCTATTAATTAAATTAAATAATATTAAATTTACTTAATATAAAAAGTCTTGAATGTTACCATTCATAGGTAGATTAATTATCGTAATAATAGTAAGCTATAAAATCATACACATATATTAAATAACATGTTTTACTCTTAGTTTCAATTAAAATTAATCCCAATAACAATAAAATTATTTATCTAGTACCCATTAAATAAACATTAAGAAAGCACAAACATCTATCACGTAAATCATATGTGCGTTACAAATACATAATCTATTCGGACATGGTAATTATGAGAATGAATTGCGTGGTGCTACAGTTTCGTTCACATCGTCCTTATGGGGGAGGATCAAACAGTGGCTTAACATTAGAAGATCTATGACAACACTTGCTAGTGCGTTAAAGTAAATAAAAAAGGAGGCTCGTGGGACATAGTGACAAAGCAAAGCCAAGATGATTGCACTTGCAAGCACCATTTACTACATTTGGTTGGCTCTGAATAGAAAGATTTTTGAAGATCTTAATCCACACTTGGATAGTATTGTGAGACGAATTAAGACACACGTATACAAAATAATGTTTTCTTTGTATCCATATGTTTTGATTCATTTTGAGTCCTTAGTGTTGGGTTATTGATTCTTTGTTAGTACATCCTTTATTTCTATTTACCCGGGTATGCCTAGAGTAATTATATGAATCATTTGCTTTGTTTTACCCGGGTATGCTCGGTGTATTTGTATATGAATTTTAATCAATAGAATTTTACATTTACCGATAAAAAAAAAAAGGAAAATACTCTCAATATTTCATATTATATTTCTATAGTTTTGAAAATTCAATAAAGGTTCGTTCACTTATTTCCCTATTGTCGTGTCCATGGAAGGAGAACTGGCAGTAAGCCACATTGATTTTATTTTGGAGCTGTATAGTGCTGAAAGTAACCACACGAAGGGAAGGCAATACGACTTTAGGATAACGTCCTTGACATGATTCCCCAAGGCTTACATTTTAACTCTCTTCTTATTGTTGAATTATAATGTTTATATTATTATTATGTTTATGCAATTATTGAATTATATTATTTATATTTATTAGTTGATATGTTTATCTACAAACAAATCACCAATTTCTCAACAATCTAAAGTCTTGTTGTTTGATTTGTGTGTATGATAATATTGCTTAGTATACTAACAAATTTAGATATGTAATGTGAATTGGAATGGTTTATTTTCAAGAATTTTGATGATAGAGATGCAAAAAGCTTTTGTAATCAAATAAGTACTTGAAGTAAATCCTCTAACATGAAAACACTGTGAAAAGTAGTAAAATATACTTTCTATTCTCGTCTCCCATATTTTCTTATAGTTGCAATGATTTATTGGCATAATATGTTAATAATTAACTTTAGCAAAAAATATATGTTATCAATACCAATGATGCACTCAACCCTTCAATGTGACATGGTTGTATCTGTTTTTTTATATTTCAAAATCTACATTTTGAAATTTCAAAAATTCCTTAACGATTTGGTTACTTTAAATTCTGAATTTGAATGCCTAATGTAACCTAAATACTAAATAATTATTATAGATGAATTAAATTTTTATTTTTATTTTTTGTTATTATGTTCCAAATGATATTACACGATATTGGAAAATCTTCCATTATTTTTTCTCTACCTTTTGTTTCAGACATAGTTTACAAGTTGTTTAATTCCACAAGAAATCTATGAATTCATACTTTTGTCGAGTATTAATTTTGTGGGGGACCTTGAATTCACAACAAGGTTGCAAAGCTCAATACTCAGGTGCTACATGAATTCCTTCAACACGGTAAGTACCTACTAGTCTATACCATTGAGATTTGTTTCTACTCTCACTAATTGTTAATTACATAATCCCATATGATTGATTATAATTTTTCATTGTTTCTATCTTTGTTGGAGTATTTCACATTCTATATTATTTTTAAATTATTCTACAGCTTTATTAACCATATGTTGTAGTATTTGAAATTCTGTAGTTATTGCATTTTTTAACTAGCAATATTGCATTTTTAAATTATCCCTTGGATTTTCATTTTGTGAAAAAAATATGTTATTAATTTGTGCATAATTTATGCCTTATGAATGCTTCATGTCATATCGTATAGATTTATTTATTTTTAATTATCATTCTTGGAATTTTTTTCAAAAGATATTCGGGTGGTGAGAAATTAAGACTCTTTTAAACACCATATTTGTATACAATGTATGGTACTCATAATGAAGTCTGACACTTCATATGATGTCATTTTTGGCCATATGGATATTTCTGAGAGGCAAATTTAATCTATGGTTATAGTATATATTAGTATGTGTTGGTTTCAAATACGTAATAAAAGATAAATAAATAAATATGTCCATTCAAAGTTCACAAATTTTGAGAGAAAAAATGGTATCCACAAAGTGAAACCTGTTTTGGAAATTCGATGAATGTGTGGAGTAGAGACGAGGTTTGAAATTATAGTGGTGAGATGTCAAACAAACTAGAATCTTTCCTGAAATTTGGTTTGAATGTAGGGGATGATAAATAACATTGGATGGAACAAGAATTTAATCTGGTAATTTAATATTTTACAAGAGGTTTAATTTCATTATTAATGTGCATAATTAGCCGCTATGTAACTCCTGTGATTGATGGTAATTTTATTCTATTGAAATTTGTAACTATTAGTATTATTGTAATGAGAATTATATTTTGGTTACCTGATTAAAAGAAACATTAATGAGAAGATGAAAAATGATGTCATACTATTTATTTACACGGCAAAATATATGAGGAGTAGTCCTTGCTTGAAAATATAATATTGAATAAACAAATATTGTGTGTAATATTTATTATCGATATCTTGTAGCAAAATCGGGCAGTAAAGATGTAACACCCCGAATTTTAATTATATTTTCATATGAACTAAATCTAATGTTGGTCATTTAGTAGATGAAATCGTTCGTGCCAACCTTGTTATCACACTAAAGTCCACAAGTTGAAACTATAAATGCGACCCACTTATTTGTATAAATAATTAATTTTGCTTACGTGTACTTTTTAGAATTTATCGTAAATTATTTGTTGAATAATTAAGTATTTTAGTAATTGATAAAAATATATCTATATTATACTCATTTTGTAGCTCATGTTAAATAATATAAATTGTGCTCAAGAAAAAGTAATTTTGAGCTAGTGATGCTGAAGTTATCCTAATAGAAAGAAAAAGCATTATCCACAAATGTTTTATTAATATATAATAATAATAATAATAATAATAATAATAATAATAAAGAGAGAGAGAAAATGGAGCTTTCAATAGTACGGTAATGGGGCCTTGTTTGAATCCCATTCCTTTGAAAAAATTTATTTTTCAACAGTATTTTGACATTATTTTAATCATGCATTATTCAATAAAATAATATTACACGTAAATCCAAAATTTTTCCTTATTTTTTAACCTCACATTTCTCATCAATACACTATTCAAAAATTCATTCTTCCCCAAAAAATGGAACTTAAACAAGGTAAATTAACTTAAAACCTAAATAATAACCTTTCTTTAAATTGGTTTAAATTTTATTAAAATCATTAATCAATGATGATTAATTCCATTAACCCTCATTAACATGAAAAAATGCCTTTTAAGTTATGTAACTTACATGAATGGTAGTGGAAAATATATACGCGTATATTTAAGAAAGAATGATTTTTCTTCTACCACAAGATTAACACTTTTGGGATTGAACAAAGTATCAAAAAATTAAGTATTGGTAATATGAAATACATACAACCATTTTTGTTAGACTTTGAAAGATTAGCAAGCGCAGCAGGATTAGGATTAGATTACCTTATTTTTTAATTTTTTTTACTAGCTATATTTTCAGATATCTCAATAGCTATTGAAGTAAGAATACATCGTGCAAAGTGGTAAATTCTTATTTCTTGATATTTATATAAATTTTGGCATGAAATATTGCAAGGCCTTCGATTCGAATTCTATGTTAAATCCTTCTGGATAGACCGTTAAGTCAAGTATGTTAAATCGTATGGAATGAACCTTTGGGTCAGTTTATTAAATCCTAGGGAATGTGGGGAATTGTTAAGAATTTTCTTGAGCTCTAAATCTAAGAAATGTCGATATGTTATGTTAGTTTTATATTTATATCATGTTAATAAGAATGTGCACGTATTCTTGCTGAGTGTTTTTCAAAATACTCACGTTTACAATAACTTTTCAGATGAGAACGGGTCGTGTGGACGCGTGGAAGATTGATCTAGTAATGTTTATGGGGTCGCAAAGTAAAATTTCCAGCAAATATAGTTGACAACTTTTATTTGAATAATATTTTTATGTTAATGCACGTTATTCAATATTTTTAGAGATCCAAATCCAGTATTCGACATCTTACGTTAAATCTTAAATTAATAGTTTGGAATGGTGTATTTCAAGATTTATATTTAATATGAAAATTTTCCTTTAATTGTTATTTTATCGTTATCGAATTATTGATCACATTTTCAAATTTCAACACTTAATAAAAATGATATTTTCGCTTAAATTAGATGAAGAAAATTTTGATAATATCTCAAGCCTATATTTATAAAAGAATAAACTAATGAAGATGAAAAAGATTTCGAGGTGTTACAGAAGATAAATTTTTCAGTGTATCACAGAGAACACTTGAAAGTGGATATTAAACATTTTCTTTACATTTATTTCATATCCACAACTTTACGTGTATATGAGTTGAAAGAGTTCGGCAAGAGCTATGGTAATGATGCCTCAAGCTTCTAATAATTAATTGGGGAATGGTTTAAGGAGGTGGTGAGAAATATCTATAATTTCTTATAACTACAGCTGAAATTTCTGAAAGAAAAAGAGATAGAAATGATAGAAGTGAAAATTGTTCTAATTTTGTGTATTGCCTATTGAGTACAAAATATGGCACATGTTGTATCAAATGTTATCGTTCTATTGATAATTTCAAAATGAAAAGTTCTATATGTTGAATATGTACTTTATCCATATTGATTATTCATAATTATCATGAAATTGATGTTTTGAGCAAAATGTTTAGACTAAGGCCTCGCTTGGTACCCATTTTTTTTTCAAAATGCATTTTTTCGTCTCTTTTTTTCAATCACACAGTTTTTATTAAAATAATATTACACGAAAATTAAAAAAAAATTCTTTGTTTTTCAACCACACATTTTCAATCAATTTACTATTCTAAAATGCATTTTACATAAAAATAAATCTCAAACATTCTCTAAATCTAAAGATTGCAGGTGAAATATAGGAGTTGAATGGTGGCACATTCTCAAATGTAATATTAAAAATCAACATTAAGAATTTCGAGTGTTCATCTTATAAAACTTAGATGTGTTGATGCGAACCCCGTAGCAACTTAGAGTACAAAACCCACAACTATATTGAAGCAGAACTCAAGAACGCCAATTGATAATCAGTTTGGATTTGAACCCAACAAGATGAAATAAAGAACCCAAAGATAACGGTGATGCAATGGACCTCTTGCTTACAAATTGAAGAACCCACGATCTGGTGTTAAACACTATAAGGAATTATCCTCGATAAGTTATAAATTATTGTTCAAAGAAGAACAAATTGGAAGAATGCAAAGCCTCGCTTTAATTCAATAATAATTGCCAAAAGTCCTTTAAAATGTAATGGAGAAAGTATTTATACTAAAGCTAAAATCCTAGCTAAAATCGTGCAAAATCGTCAAAATATGAAAAGAAGTTTAATTGATATCAAATTCTAACAAAATAAGAAAATTTGCGAAAAAAAGAAAATTCTGCTGGACTTTTGTACCATGCGGTCGCATGGAAGGAACTTTTGGCCCTCGATAAAACCATGCATAGGTCTGTGCGGCCGTACCACTTTAAAACCATGCGGTCGCATGGTTGTTGCTTTGTCCTCCGTCCTCGTCCGCTTGTATTGAGTTGATCCACTTTGATTCGACTTTCGACCCAAACATGAAACTTGTCCCATTTTGAATCTCGAACATCGTCCCATCAATGGTTTCTTGAATGAGCAATCCCATCGCTTGTTTCACTTGCTTTGCTCTCAATCGCGTCATGGGTTCGCCTTCAATAATCAACGGGTCTCGACTCGAACTCGCCATCTTCAAGCTTGATTCTTGGATCACATCATCCCCTCCCTCTTCAAAAGGATTCATCTTCAAATCTGCATCTGCATCGAAAAAGGAAAGATCAGCAACATTAAATGTAGCCGATACATTATACTCACCTGGCAAGTCCACTTTGTAGACATTATCGTTGATCTTCTCAGTGACTTGGAAATGACCATTTTCCCGCGGTTGCAATTTGGACTTTCACTGCTTCAAAAAAAGTTCCTTCCTGAAATGTACCCACAACCAATCTCCGGGTTCAAATGTCACACGCTTCAGCCCTTTGTTTGCCTTTGATGCGATGAGCTTACTCTTTTCTTCAAATTGTGTATGTACCTTCTCATGAAGTGCCTTTACCATCTCAGCTTTCTTCTTACCATCCATGCTACCTCGTTCATTCATAGGCAAATGAAATAACTCTAATGGAGTTAGTGGATTAAATCCATACACAATTTCAAAAGGTGAATAAGAAGTAGTCGAATGAACAGCACGATTATAAGCAAACTCAATAAATGGCAAGTAATCTTCCCAATTTCTTCAGTTCTTATTAATAACTGTTCGAAGCAATTGAGTCATGGTCTTATTTACTACTTCAGTTTGATCATCCGTTTGTGGGTGAAAAGTTGCAGAAAACAACAATTTATTTCCTAACTTATTCCACAAAACACGCCAGAATGACTCAAAAATTTAACATCTCAATCCGACACAATACTCTTAGGGACTCCATGCAAACGTACTATCTCCCTAAAGAATAAATCAGCAATGTAGTAGCATCATCGGTTTTGTGACATGGTATAAAGTGTGCCATTTTACTAAACCTATCAACCACTACAAAGATATAATCTCGACCTTTCTTTGTCCTAGGTAACCCCAACACGGAATCATAGAAATATTCACCCAAGGTTCACTAGGTACAGGTAAAGGTGTATACAAGCCATAGGGTAAAACTTTTGATTTAGCCTGTTTACAAGTTATGCACTTCTCACAAATCTGTTCTACGTCATTACGCATTTTAGGCCAATAAAATTATTCCCCTAACATGTCTAAAGTCTTTTGAATCCCAAAATGATCCATTAGACCCCCACTGTGTGCTTCTCTTACCAATAATTCACGCATTGAACAATTTGGAATGCACAACTTATTCTTCCTAAACAAATATCCTTCATGTCTATAAAATTTATCAACAGCCATTTTAGCACATGAATTATAAATATTTGAGAAATCAATGTCATTTTCATACATGCTCTTACTATGCTCAAAACCAAATAATTTCGCACTTAAAGAGTTAAGAAGCACGTACCTTTGCTACAACGTATCTGCAACTACGTTTTCATTACCTTGCTTATACCTGATGACGTATGGAATCATCTTTATGAACTCCATCCACCTCGCATGTCGCTTGTTCAATTTACCTTGACCCCACAAGTGCTTTAGGGATTCATGATCGGTGTGTATCACGAACTCCTTAGGCCACAAGTAATGCTGTCAAGTCTCCAATGCTCGAACAAAGGAATACAGCTCCTTGTCATACGTTGGGTAGTTTAGTGCAGCTCTACTCAACTTCTCGCTAAAGTAAGTAATAGGTCTTCTTTCCAACATCAACACTGCTCCAATACATATCCCTGATACATCACACTCAATCTCGAACGTTTTATCAAAGTTAGGTAATGCTAAAATAGGTGCTTTACACAATTTATCATTAATGGTGTTAAATGCATGTTCTTGTGCATCACCCCAGTGAAAACCTACGCTTTTCTTAACGATTTCAGTTAATGGTGTAGTGATTGTACTAAAGTCTCTCACGAACCGCCTATAAAGACTAGCCAGACCATGGAAGCTCCTAACCTCAGTTATACTTTTAGGTGTTGGCCATTCTTTATTGGCTTTAATTTTTTTCTCATCCACTTCTACCCCATTAGCACTAACAACAAATCCTAGAAAACAACTATATCCATGCAAAACGTACACTTTTTAAAATTAGCATACAATTGTTCCTTTCTCAACACAACAAGCACACACTTTAAATGTTCTAAATGCTCACCTAGGTCTTTGCTATAGATTAAAATGTCATCAAAGTAAATTACAACAAACTTTTCTATGAAAGCACGTAAAACATGATTCATTAAACGCATAAATGTGCTCGGTGCATTTATGAGACCAAACGGCATAACCAACCACTCATATAACCCATATTTAGTTTTAAATGCCGTTTTTCATTCATCACCCTCCCGCATGCGAATTTGATGGTACCCGCTCTTAAGATCAATTTTACTAAAAACTCAAATACCATGCAATTCATCAAGCATATCATCTAGCCTAGCAATAGGGTGACGATACTTTACCATAATGTTGTTGATAGCTCTGCAGTCCACACACATTCGCCAAGTCCCATCCTTTTTTGGCACCAATAGAACAGGCACGGCACACGGGCTCATGTTCTCCCTCACGTATCCTTTGCTCATCAACTCCTCCACTTGTCTCTGAAGCTCTTTCATCTCCTCGGGATAGTTTCGGTAAGCTGGTCGGTTTGGAATGACTGCCCCGAGTATGAAGTCGATTTTGGTGCTCGATCCCTCGAACTAGTGTTAATCCACTTGGCATCTCCTTCAGAAACACATCTTCGAAATCCTGTAACAAAGATTTAACCATGCTAGGGAGGGAGGTGTTAGACTCTTCAAGGAAGAGGAGAGACTCCTTGTAAACTAACAACAACACTTGTCTTTTATCACTCAAAGCCTTTTTTAATTCACTCCTCCTCGCAAAGAAGTTCACTTTTGGCTTTTCTCTCCGTTCAGCTGACTTTTTTTCTCTCCGTTCAACTGACCCTTTTTCTCTCCGCTCAACTGACCCTTTTTCTCTCCTCACATGTGGTCTTTCTCTCTTTTTCCCTTTCTCGGCCACATCGTTATTTTCTCTCTTATTCACAAGCTCACTATCTTCTTTCCTTTTTGTAGATTCTCTCCCTCGCCTTTCTTCCTCATTTCTCAATTTTATTTGGTCTTCATACACCTGAGTCAGTGTTAATAGCGCAATAGTAATGGACCTCCCATCCTTGACAAAGATATATCGATTCCTATACCCATCATGTGTAACCTTCCTATCAAATTGCCAGGGCCTCTCCAATAGAATATGACCCGCTTGCATAGACACCACATCACATACAACCTTGTCACTGTATTTCCCAATTGAGAAATTAATTAACACCCGTTTATTTACCCTAACTTCCCCACTCTCATTCAACCACTGCAATTTATAAGGCCTAAGGTGTTTCAATAATGTTAAACCCAATTTCTCAACTAAAGTTATGCTAGCCACATTTGTGCAACTCCCACCATCAATAATCAAGTTACATACCTGATTGTGGATGTGGCACCGAGTGTGGAATATGTTCTCCCGCTGCTGCTCCAAGTCATCTATCTTGATTTAAGTGTTAAGTGCTCGCCTCGAGACCAGCAGCTCCCCAACGACAAATTTCATCTCATCTTCATCACCAACATCCTCCAACGTCAACATGTCATCATACTCTTCTTCCCTCTCACTTACCACCTCTCCATTGTCCTGCAAAACCATAATTCGTTTGTTAGGACACTGAGATGCAATGTGTCCCGTCCCCAAACACCTGAAACACTTGATGTCTTGGCTTCGATTTTGGCGCTATCCTACTAGCACTTTTTTCTTTCCCCTTCTGCTACTCACTTCTTCCTTTGGTTACCACTTCACTCCCCTTATTATTACCATCTCACTTCGACTTCCAATTTGGGTTAGAAGACAAAGTATTCACTGGCTGCCTCGCAGTCCCCTTCCTCTTTAATTGTTTCTCTACCTTCATGGCTACATGCAACATTTCCTCCAGCTCTATGTAATGCTGCAATTCTACTATATTAGCAATTTCCCAATTTAGACCGTTTAAGAACCGTGCCATGGTAGCTTCCCGATCTTCCACTACATTTGCCCAATCATGAGTATTTCCATTTCCTTATGATAGTCCTCTACGCTCCTCGACCCTTGATATAGGCTCTGCAACTTCTGATGGATCTTCCTATAGTAGTGGTTAGGAACGAACCGCTTTCTCATCAACACCTTCAAATCCTCCCAGGTACTAATTGGTCTTCCCCCACACCGTTGCTGTGTAGTAACCACTTGATCCTACCAGGTTATTACGTAATCAATGAACTCTAAAACCGCTAACTTCACCTTCTTCTCTTCCGAATAATTATAGCACTCAAAAATTAATTTCACCTTCCTTTCCCACTCCAAATACGCCTCTGGGTCACTCCTCTCTTTAAATTGAGGAATGGAGATTTTGATATTGCCTATATTCCCATCCGCTTCATCTCCGTGATTATTCCTACCCCGTCGTTTAGGCCTACCACCTCTATTCCTCATTCATCCCATTCCCACTTCTTCATACTCCCCATCATCCCATTCACTGCCCAAATCAAATGCTTCTTGTTCCATCCTATGCTCCCGCCTCCCCGGCCTCCTGACATTAGATATCTCCGCCCGCGGCTCCCTACTGAGATTAGCCACTGATATATCCATCCTTGTCATCCAGGCTTCCTGCTTAGCCCTCTAAGCATCCTGTTGATCCAGCCTATCTCTAACAACCCAAAAGCAAGTTCAAACTGATGTATCAAATCCTCTGATGCATTGTTGTAATAGCCGTGTCGGCTTGAGTTGGAACCTTCTTATTCAGACATTCTCTCAATTTCGGTCTCACCAAATTCACTCGAAATCACACAATTGGCTTTTACCCTCTAATGAGCTCACCACTATACCTTTTACCACTCAATACTTTCACCAAGAGCTTCCAAGAACAATAACGAACTCACCAGATTAAAACTTGCAAATTCAACCCGAAACGTAAGTCAAGAGAATAATTTTCAAGGGATTTGGAAACAAATAGAATGAAATTTGAATAATATATATATATATCAATGGATC
>NW_019227515.1:152407-206330 GCF_002742605.1 Olea europaea var. sylvestris | reverse complement strand
GCGCGCACACACACACACACACACACACACACACACACACACACATATATATATATATATATATATATATATATATATATATTTTATTTTTTTTTTTTAATATCGGGATGAATTGTAACATTTTTTTTAACACGAGATTATACTACCAATGAAAAATATGGATTGAATGAATGAATTGAAGAATGACTCAAGAACAGGAAGAAATTTGAAAATCAAGAAAACTATGACCCAAACAAGAAAATTAAAGATAAAACCTGATTAAATTGGAACTAAGCTCTGATATCAACTGATGCAAACCCTGTAGCAACTTAGACTATCAAACCCACAGCTTTATTGATGCGGAACCCAAGAATATCAATTGATAACTAGTTTGGATTTAAATCCAACAAGATGAAACAAAGAACCCAAAGATAATGGTGATGCAATGGACCCCTTGCTTATAAATTGAAGAACCCACGATCCAGTGTTAAACGCCACAAGGAATTATCCTTGATAAGTTCTAAATTATTGTTCAAAGAAGAACAAATTGGAAGAATACAAAGCCTCTCTTGAATTCAATAATAATTGCCAAAAGTCCTTTACAATATAATGGAGATAATATTTATATTAAAGCTAAAATCCTAGCTAAAATCGTGCAAAATCGTTAAAATATGGAAAGAAGTATAATTGATATCAAATTCTAACAAAATAAGAAAATTTGCAAGAAAAGAAAAATTCTGCCAGACTTTTATACCATACGACCGCATGGTACATTTCCATGCGAATGGAAGGAACTTTCGCCCCTCGAGAAAACCCTACATGGGTCTGTGCGACCGCACCACTTTAAAACCATGCGGCCGCATGGTTGTTGCTTTGACTTCCCTCCTCGTCTGCTTGTATTGAGTTGATCCACTTTGATTCGGCTTTCGACCCGAGCATTAAACTTGTCCTATTTTGAGTCTCGAACATCGTCCCATTAATGGTTTCTTGAACGAGCAATCCATCACTTGTTTCACTTGCTTTGCTATCGATTGTGTCATCCGTCCACCTTCGATAATCAACGGGTCTTGACTCAACTGGCCGTCTTCAAGCTTGATTCTTGGATCACATCATGTGTAATATTGATATTTTGAAAATTTAAAAGATTTTACTTAAGCCTATAAAAGAGTCACCTCTGAGAGTAAACTAACTTTTGTAATTGGAGATCCCATGGAAATATGTTCAATATGGTTTCATACTACGTGACTCATAATAGCACTATATTATTTATGCTCATCCCTATGGTGATGATGCTAATAATAATATAATGTTAGGAAGGGTTTAAGGTGAGAATTCTTACGAGGTGTGGATTACACGAATCCTTGGGGGGCTCACCTTTGTAAGAGTTGACATGAGACCATGGGTATGAGATTGGGCTATTCCCTAAATACTCTTACTAAAATGAACATTAGAGCACATGGTCATTAAGAGCATTACCTGCTATGAACTGAAGCTTAAATCAATATTGTATGGGGAATAATTGAAGTTTGGCTAAAAGGACTTAATTCAAGCTCTAGTCCATTATGGCTCCCTCAAATGAAAGTTGTTATCACTGAGTGAAGTTCAAGTGTAAAGGACACTTACATGTATTACATAGTATAACATTGACACTATGAATTATATATAGTTATTTATTTTGAATGCTTAAAACTTGCAAGAGATTGTTGTAATTTAAGAATAAAAGTTTTAACCTTTCAAATTAAAACCTTTTAATCTTCAATTTTAGCATAAAATTAAAACACCATAATGTATATTGTGACTTGTGTTTTAATTGTATGGTTATGGAGATTAAATTTATCCTTCCAAAGGTAGTGCTTTTCATTGAGATAAACAACATGAAAAAAACCACAATTTGCTATATAATTAGAAAACAAAATATTATCTATTTTTCTTATTATATTTCTATAGTTTTGACAACTAGATAAAGGTTTGTTCGCTTATCTCTCTATGGTCGTACCCATAAAAAGAGAACTTACCTCTCGATAAAGGTTCATTCACTTATCTTTCTATGGTTTTACTTGTAACCATGTAGTGTCGAAAATACCCGCACAAAAGGGAGGCAACATGACTTTAGGACATTGTCCTTAACGTAATTCCCTAAAACTTGCATTCTAACTCTATTATTTATATTATTATAATATTATTATGTTTATGCAATTATTAAATTATGTTATTTATATTTATTAGTTGATATGTTTATCTACATACAAATCACCCATTCCCAAACAAACATAATGATTAGAAGAGATTTGGGGTTTGGACAATCATCAATCTAAATTTTGTCACCTTAGTCGGACCTTAATCACACATTTTCGCAATAAACTATCCTCAATCAAACCTTAGTCACCTTAGAGTTCAAAAGCACATCTAACATGACAAGGGGTAGCTCTATACTGATGGCTTTCGACAAAAGAAGTGGTAGATCTACATGAAATATGTTGCTTTGTAGACATTGAGGATGCGCTCCAATTCCTCGGAATAAGAGATGGTTGAGGTGACTGTAGATGTCCCATCACCTCCAAAAGTGTTTACGTGACGTTATGCTTAGCTAATCTTACATACCAAATAGTGTTTGTGCTTCATTAAGAACGTTGTTTAAAATTTTAGTAGTAATCAACATTTCACTAAAGTATTCGAATGTGTTCGACCAATGAAGCTTCTATCTTTCAAATGGTTGAACAATTTGATGTGCACTCTTTTACAAATTGGACGACGTTCTTGATTCTAATTGTCGATTTTGGTGTTAAGAAATTATATCAATTACCGTCTATAACTTTGTTTGTTAAAATAGATTGTGTTGTATTAATTTTTGCCCACTTCTATACTTTCATTACTCAAAACAATTAAAAAATCCAATCATACATAACCATTTTTGTCAGGTAACTATTAAATCTTAGAGAAATTTCATATTTCTCCAATTTAAGGTAAGAAGAATCACAAATATATACAAACACTGTCGTGTAAAAATTAATTTCTTATCTCTCTAATCTTAAAGTAAGAGGAGTCCCACGTGGAACAATGAGTCAATGACAAAGAATGGGCAGTTTCGCATTATTTGCCAGTTGCCACCCCTCACCAAATCACCAATTAATTAGTTCCTAAAATAAAATAAAAATGTCTGTTGGCATGCGGGGATGACAAATATTCAATGGTAGTGTCAATCTTTCTTTCGTTTTGATGGCTCACCTAACGACATAACACCTTGTTTAATTATATATTTAATTAATTGTAACATTAGGTCGTTTGCTTAATTAATTTTTCGAGTTGTTCAAAAATTATAAATACATATGCAAGAATATATAAAATTGAAAAACTAAATAGTTGCAAATATTAAAGGACTTAATTCATGCACATGATCTTATGTAAATGGTCCATCCTTTCATCTTATTAAAATTCACAACACTAATTATAGTATTTCCATAATTAGAAAAAAAGCCCAATTAATGGTTTTGGGAGGGATCGCCAAACAGAAACTTTAATAAAAACTTTAACCATTGGGAGTACACCCAGAGCCGCTCCTGTAATTTATGGGCCCTAAGGCGAAGCGTGTAAAGTAGGCCCCTAGCGAAAGCAATTTAAATATAAAATTCAACGGTATATTATGAAATCTATTACTAACTTAAAAAACTAACATTAAAACAACAACTAAATATATTATAGAAACGATTTATATTATAAACCATCAAAACAAACAATGTTTCAAACAATTAGTTGAATACTATTCGTCTTGCCGTTTTAGAGGCAAAAACATCAATCAAATATGAATAATTTAGCCACCATTTCTTTTTCTATTGATAACATAGCCAACCAGTTTAATCTTTTTTGTGACATAGTTGATCGAAGATAGATCTTGATCAACTTCAATTTTGAGAAACTTCTTTCCGCCGATGCAACTGTAACCGGTATGGTTAACAAAATTTTGTAAGCAATATAAGCATTTGGGTAACAAATATTGTAAGTCTTCAAATATTGCAGTACTTCAATTGCTCTTGTTACTTCATTTGGTAAATAAATCTTCAAGATTTGTAACTCCGAAACATAAATCATCTCCACTGATGTCCAAACGCCCATCATGTTCAAGATATTTCTCAAGATTCATACAAGAGTTCAACAAACTTGATAAAGTTGGATCCCTTAACCTTTTCAAATTAAACAAAAATCCAAATATGTCATCATATTGTTTGAATTGTTCAAATCGACCCCTCAGAGAAGATAGAGCTTGATCAATTATAAAAACAAAGTACTCAACTCTAAAAGATTCTTCTGCTGATTGCTTTACCTTATCACTACCGCTTTCATCAAAATGTTTTTTTCCTTCGAATTATGCGTTTTTCTGTAAATACAGTTTCAATTCCCATTTCATTTGCCTTTTTTGTTGCTTCATCCATAGCAACGGCAAATCCGATTTCTCTATAATCTTCAAAAAATAAAACAAGTCCTTGCAATAGATCGATAGCATGATCAATATCCATGGATTCAGTTTGAAGAAATTTACTCACAATATTGACTGCATGCAACAACCTGTACCAGATTACTATGTCAAGCAAGAACTCAAAATTCTGAAGTTCATATGTTGCTAACGACTCAGCTTCAGTCTTCACTTTAGGATCTTCGTTAGATTCTGCCAAATCAAGTAAGGCTTCTCTTATCTGTGCAGTTTGCTCCATTATAGGCTTCACACTCTCAACATAACTTTCCCAACGTGTTTGTGACAATGGCTTTACCGTCAACCCTTTTACATTATCTTTGAAAATTTTCTCCATCGCTTGGTAGAAGAGGAAAATAAAGTGTAGATGCGTTGTATCACTCTGAAGAAGGATACAGCTTTGGAACAACAATTCACCATATCACATAATGCTAGATTTAGACTATGAGCACTACATGGAGTATAGAAAGCTCGGGGATTCATTTTATGTACTCTTTTTTGTACACCTTTGTGCTTTCCACTCATGTTAGATCCATTATCATACCCTTGCCCTCTAATGTCATCAATATCCAGATCAAGTTTGATCAAAGCCTTTTGAAGCTCGGTTGCAAGTCCAAGTCCTGTTGTGTCATCTACTTTCAAAAATTCAAGCCAATGTTCCTCAATTGTAGGTAAGTTTGCTGAATCATCTACAAATCGTACTATTAAAAACATCTGCTCCTCACGACTTGCATCTGGAGTACAATCAAGTATAATCGCGAAATATTTTGCATCTTTAACTTTCTTGATAATTGCATTTCTCACCTCATTAGCCAACAACTGTATCAACTCATTTTGAATTTTTTTACCAAGATACGTGTATTGAATCTCTTTTGCATTAGCCCGCCGAAGATGCTATTTCATTACTGGATCAAACTCACTAGCCATTTCCACCATTTGTAAAAATAGGCCATTATTCTCAACATTTAGTCTCTCATCATCTCCTCGAAATGGCAAGGTATTTTTGGCGAGTCTTTTAACAATAGCGATTATCCTTGTTAATACATGCCTCCAGTTTTCTCTTTCTGCATCGATCAATAATTCAACACTTTTATCAATTGTAGTTTTTGTTCGAAGCCTATTTTCCAATTCAATCCAGTCAGTCATGCAACATAAATGGTCTTCATTTCTTTCATGACTTTTAATAAACCGATGCAAATTATGCCAATCTTTGAATCCATCATTACCTAGTTGGCCAACTTTGGTCACATTTTTGGGTGTTTTAAATAACTTGCAACAAAAGCAGAAGATTCTGTCCATAGATATTGAATATACTAGCCATCTTCTATCAATTGTTTGTCCATTTCGCAGCAGTCGCTTATATTGTGAAGAATCGAAATGTCTATTTGTACAATCTTTTGGAAATGAGATGTTATCAACTCTTTTTGGACCCCTTTCAACCAAGTAATCTCTTGTTTTCTGATCAATAATCTTCCAATTCCCGGGATCATCCAAATTTAGAGAAAATGAACCCTCTTCTTCCTTATCATCTTCTTCATTATTAGAGGCCGGTTTCATCACTTCTTTTTCTTTATCATCTACTTCATTAACATAGTCAAGTTGACTCACTTCTTCATCCGTACTATCTACTTCATTAACATGGACAGGTTGAATCTCTACTTCATCCTCATTCAACGCATTCACATTGTTGCTTTTGAAGTACTTGTTAATATCCCCTACTTGACTTTGAATCAATGCAATTTCATTTCGTTTCCTTTTCTTCTTTTGAGCACCAGACTCATATTTAGGAGGCATAGTGTATGAGTCCGTATCTAATATCCAATGATTATCTTAAAAAACAATTACAAAATATTTCAATCATCACACAATTACAATTTCCAATACAATTACTATGTGCGCCTGTGCAATTGTTCATCCCACAATAACCAATCATATAAGCCGACCAGGCTACAATTATATAAGCCAACAAGGCTTCAAACATTTTCAATCTCTTTAATAACAAGTTAGGGCAAGTCATTGCTTACCTGAGAAGTGAAATTTTGACGATAATTGTGGAATTACACCATTGAGTATGATCTCGTCACAACTCACAAGCCTGAAACAAAAATTTATATAAAATTATATATGATGTCTAAGATTGCCAAGCCTAAGATCTAGTGATGAGGTAATTAAGAATATTTAAGAGCTGCAAACCTTGATTTTATTGTTCGGTTTTAGTTGGTTGTTCTCGATAATTAGTTAATATTTGACGTTTGAATACATAAGACTCTTATAACCATCAAATTCAAAATTACAATCCTTACAAACTTGCTAAAAATTTAATTTGTTTAATGAAATATGGTGGCAGAGCCACTTCGGGTTAAGCACCGTTTCTATCAACTAAAAATAATTTTACAATATTAATGGAATATTGAGGGCCAAAATGTTCTATTTCAAAAGTTGGGGACTAACTCTCTATTTACATATATAAACTCTACCATGCAGCATATTACTTTCCAGAAGATGGCAAGCTCTTTACAGAAGATGGCAAGCTCTTTATGTATTACTGCAACATCTTCTTTACAGAAGATGGCAAGCTCGTTATGTATGTTTTCTGTTCTTTCAGTAATCAAGATATATCATTTTTAAAATCCTTATTGCACCTTCCCAACAATTACCTTTTAACAGATCCTTCATCATGTATGATCTATTTGTTTAAATAAAATAATAGAACGAGGCAAAGAAAGAAATTGTAATAAAATCTGAATAGATATAGAAAGAATCTATGAGATTTTCTCCTTTGTCCCAACCCCGCACCCTTACCCCAACACACACATTCTCTAAATATAAAAATAAATAAATAAATAAAATTAGCATGTGCAATTTTACTCCCTAGCCAAAACCATCAAACTCAAATCAACTATATTTCTAGCACTCACCCAACACCTTTTCTCATTAACAAAATGGAAAGGGAAAAAAGGAAAAGAAAAGAAAATGCTTAAAACACTTGCAAGTGGACCCTCATCAGTCAATAAAGAAAACTCTAGACAAGTAGGTTACAGAAGATCAATACAATTTCAAGAAGGTTCTCTCTAATTCTTTTATAATCAGGGCCAATTCAATTTCAATCAATAGAAGTGTACGCCTCATAAAGGTTCTTCCTGAGGTGCACTGCTGGAAGGGATATTGTTAAACCATGGAAGGTGCACAATGCACATACACTTCTTGGGTTTCTGGAGCATCTTATATTTCGTTGGACATGATTGTTGGTAAAGTCAAGAACCTTAGTTTTACAAAAGGTCTTATAACCTTATGAGTCTTCATTGGTTTTCCAGATAAAAGTTATGCTTTCCAAATAGAAGTTAACAGAGTGAATGATAGTACCCCAGAGATTTTCCACTTCATAAATAATAACTAGTTACTTCATTGAGGTAACAAATACAGGAACCAAGTAAGATTTTGCCACCAATGGTACAATGTCAAAACTGATTGCTTCTACAATTGTATATAAAGTCCAAATTTATTTTTATAATATTTCAGGTAAATTTCTGGAAATTTTGAAAATAAAATTCACTTGTCAAGTCCAGCCATGTCTAAGTATATATAACACTCAATATATACTTATAGAGTCATGTTTTTGCAATTAGTAATGTCCCTCGCACTTCACCGTTTCAACATTTGGATACTTCTACTTAGTTGTGTGCAGTCCAAATGATCAAAACAATAAAGAAAATGAGAAGCCTAACAAGTGAATGAGAGAAGAATCTTATTGTGTGTGGGAAAGCCAAAAGGCGAAACTTATACATAAAGAAAATGAGAGAAAAGGAATAAAATCACCTTTTGCCAACTTCTAGAAGATTTGACCCACAGTGAACAATGTCTACTACAAAAAACATCGAATTCTCTTAAAATAATAGCTTATGAATTGGCATTTAAAGTTCAACTAATTCACCCCTATTTTCGTCATCTGGTAAGAGATAGCTACTAATTTTGCAAGTATAGCAAGTCATAAGTACATCTTTATAATATATAATGGCGTTTTCACAATTGATCAAGATAAGGTTCCATATCCCTGTTTATAAGCAAATGCATTATATCCTATTGCAGTATTATAACTACTTCTCATACTCTAGACTTAACTTAGAACCTTGAAAATAAGATGGTAAAGAGTGAAGGTTCTGAAAAACTCCATTTTCCTCGGTTAGTTAATAAGAAGAAAATAACAGTGAAGTTAATGAGCATTTATATGGAGTTGTCAAATTCTACACCTCTACGTCATTTGCAATCATTATTTTTTCTATGGAGATTGTGTCATTCATTCTTGTTAATCTGAAAACATTCCACAAGAGTTTTGAACTTAATCGTATTGGTATTTCTGCCATTGGTCCTTTGACACCTCTAAATCCAAGTTTCAAAGAGAACTGAAGTCAGGTAATGTGAAATTTTCATGCATAATACCAAGAATCACAAATGAAAAATCATACAACTTATTCACAAATCCCAAAACATTCGAAGTTTCAAACTACTGGCAAGAAACTGAAAAGGTAGCACAGGTTAAAGTAAGAGAGCGAACCTTGTGCCGGGAATCACCCCAGTTGGCAGTCACCTGATTCACCTCCGTTGGATTTGCTTAAGATTTATCAAAAGATTTATTTGCACCACTTCGTGAACGCCTGAACGGTGAACCAGAGGCCAAGATTGAAGATCCAGTGGGTTGAACTTTGAAGCTATTTTGAGTTAGGGCTTGAGGCTGCTGTATATGATCTCGTTTTTCAATTTAAACTGGTCTTTTTTTATAAAAAAAAAAAAAAAAATTAATTGGACCAAAACGAGGCCCCCTATGGTCCTGGGCCTGAGGCGCGGGCCTCACTCGCCTCAACCCAGGACCGGCCTTGAGTACACCGAAATATTTCAAATTGAGCAGTTGTTGTTGTTGTTGTTATTATTGTTGTTGTTGTCGTCGTCGTCAAATAAATAAAAATTAGATTAAACTTTACAGACCTTCTTGAAGTTTACAACAATTTCAGATACACCATCTTTAATTTTTAAAGATTTGTGATCGGCTAAAAATAATGTTAGTATTTAAACAACAAATCTTTAAAATGATGGGAAAAAAAGAAAGAAAGAAAGAAAGAACTAGTTCACCCTATTTGACCCGCATTCTTTAAAAAAAATTTTAAAAAATTATCAAATAGTGATTTGACATAATTTCAGTCACACACTTTTCAATAAAATAATATTATACGTAAATTCAAGATTTTTCTTCATTTTTTAATCATATATTCTTCATCCATCTATCATTTCAAAATACATTCTTACAAAATAATGTGGTTCAAACATACTAGGATTGTAAAATTTTAATCAATAATACATTCAAACCATATTATCAATACGAAAGGGCTAAGAATAAAATAGAAAATATAAATATACTTTCGACTATCAAGGGAGAATATATGTTGAAAACAAACATCAGAGAAGGTTTGTGAATTTTTTAAAAACCAGATACGATGTCTGTACAATTATCTTAGATCTTAAGTCAATATTCCTTCTGCTTATGCTATTAGGAACATAAACCCTTCGTACCATAAGTTGTCTCGAGTTACATGAGACACAAATACGTTAATTTTATTTTTTAAATATATGATCTCATTTTCTGGTGGGTTAGATTTAGCCCTGTTTGGCCCCCTTAAAACTCTTTAATTTAATTTAAAATTTTCTCTATCCTATTTTCAATTACATAATTTTCAATAAAATAATATTACACACAAATTGAAAACTTTTTATTTTTTACAATCATTTATTTTCCAAAAATATACTATTCCCCCATTCTAAACCCAAATAATGGGGGTCAAATAGGGGCTTAGATCGAGCCACTGGTATTGTTATTATTTTATTTATTTCAATGTTACTCTTTAAAAAAAAAAATTTAAAGGTGAAACGTGGCCTTGTCTTGTTACTACACCCTACTAGGGATGTCAATCGGCTCGGCCCTTTAAAACAGAGCTCGTGGCTCGTGAAAAGTAAGTCGAGCTTGAGCTCGGCTCCTTACTCGGGGGCGAGCTCCTTAGCTCACGAGCTCACGAACCACTCGCGAGCTCGTGACTTTTTATTTATTTATTTATTTTTGATAAATTTGCACATTTTTCTGTAAATTTTCATTTTTTTTGATGAGCTACGAGTCAAGCTCATGGGCTCGACGAGCCAAGCAAGCTCAACTCGTGGGATTGAGCCCCCTGCTCGGTTGACGAGCTCGAGCCGCCCACTAGCCGAATTTTAACAAGCCGCTTGACCCGTTTGACATCCCTACACCCTACACACATCACTATTCCTTGACTATTGAGAAATGATTTTTGTTGATTGTATAATCCTGGTTGACAACCTCCTCACATCAGGGGGGTTAAGGATTTTTTTATTCATCTTAGATCCCTCCTATACGTGTGGTTGTCAACCTCTATTATACATATAGCATGACGAATTGAGAAATAGTAAGCTTGGTCTCGAAGAAATAGAAAATGAAGGCAAAATAATACTTGTATTCTTTGATGATTTTTCGGACAAAGCACCATATTGCAACTTTACGATTAATATAATCTCTTTAAAATTCAAAACTTAATCATCAATTGCGAAATCCTTAATTAGTCGCTTAAATTCTGAAATAATACACCATCTGTCACTTTTGTATCTACAAAATATCTGTACAAGTAGAGTATGATGTGGACATCTGAAACTTATCCACATTTGATACAACACGACCACTTAACAAGGAAAACAAAGTCAATTAAAACACATAAATATAATTATGAGACAAATTAAAATTGAGGATAATGTTAATGAATAAATCTCATATCAACATAGTATAAAATAAATAATCTATATATAATGTAATTAAGATGAAACTCAAGATTTAGCTCTTGTTTGTTTCCCATTTTTAGCACATAATGATGACTTTTTTAACCGTTCAAAGCCTTCAAGTTTTACACGAGGAAATTACAGGAAACCCTAGGCTTAAAATCCTTAATACTAAAATCAGATTGGAACTTTCACATTTCATAAATAAAATCATAAATCAGATTTTTTTTATTAATATTTTTTAAAAATAAATATTTTTTCTTAAATATATATAAACCAATACACACAAAACCCTAATCAAAATTAATTCCCACACCCGTCTCTCTCTCTCTCTAAACTAATTCCCCCATTGTCGCAGCCGTCTTGACAATCGGCGATGACTCACCCACCCTCGATCCATTACCGGACGCTGCAGCGGCGCATCCATCCACCGAAAGATGCAACGTCGCTACAAGTATCTCTCACTTTCATCCCCTTTTCTCTTCCTGTTCATGTGGTGGTGTTGATGGTGGCGAAGTGGTGTTTTTATGTGGTGGTGGTGGTGTGTCCGTTGTGCGGAGGTGAATTGTCGGTTACGGTGATGGTCCGACCACAGATCTGGCCGATCAATGGCTGCTATGTGCGATTGCTACTCTAAGGTCGTTGCTGATCAAGGAGATTTTGTATGTGGTTTTTTTTTTTTTATGTTCGTGTCGTCTTGTGGTGGCCTCGATCGCCATTCTAAGTTCGTTGCAGATCTTGGGTGGGGATTGTGTCTGTGTTATGTGGTAGTGATGGAGGGCTAGTTGTGGTGTCGGGATGACATGGGTGACGTGATCTGGTGGTTTGTTTTTCACTGTTTTGGTGTTTGGTTTGTGTTAATGTGGTGGTGGTTTGCGTTGCAACAGCGAGGGGTGGTGATGTGCTTGCTATGGTGTTTTTGTCCCAGACAGTGTTGTTGTTGGGTGGTGGTTCTGACGGCGACGATGGCTGCGATATTGTTAGAGGCAATGGTTGTCGTAATTGTCAGTGGTGGTCATAAATTATTTGATTGATTTTGATCATTAATGATTAATCTGTGACCAATAAACAAATATGTGATCGATGAAAAAGATGATTTGTGACAAATGTGACCTAAAAATATATTAATTTGTGCGTCTAATAAAACTGTGAACTATAATATTTGTAATCTGTGATCGACATATAAATTGTGACGTATTAATTTTTGACCTGTGATTGATGAACAAATTGTGACCTATAAAATTTTTGATTTGTAACCATAAAATAATTTGAACATTTCAAAATGTTGAATTGTGATCGAAAAATATTATGTAATTAATTAAATTGTGAATCTATGAACAAATTGTATAAATATGTGGCTTTAATATATTTAATTAATAAAATATATAATTAAATAATAAGTAATTTTTATTAAATTTCTAATTTTTGAAAGTTCAAACCTTTGGTCTTAGTTTTGAATTAGGCAAAATACTTATCCTCTTACTTTGGAAATTTTCCCTTTACACAATGATAGAGGCCAATCAAAAAAAAGGGGCTAGGTAGGGCCCAATAAGAGTCTAATTTCTTCTAAAAATGAGAAATAAATAGGGGCTTCATATTGCATCAATATCCATTTAACTCAAATGAATGATTCTGCTTAGTTAAGACTCAAAAAATAAACATATAAGACAATTTTATTTGACTAAGAGCCTATTTGGGAGTGATTTTTGAGAATTGATTTTTTGACCATTAGGAGAAAAGTGGGATCCACCTGTGAGAGAAGAAGTCAAATATGACGGCTGAAATAGTAAAATAACGGTCAAAAAATCAATTTTTTTGGTGAAAAAATGGGCCCAAACAGCCCCTAAAGCTCAAAAACTAAAGAGTTGTTCTCTTTATATTTCGATTTTGTAGTTTTGAGTTTTGAATTAATTTTGATTTTTGTGTTTTGAGTGCCTATTTTGAAATTGTTGAAAATACATTCTTTTTATCATTATGCAAAATTGTTACTCAAAACACAAAAATAGAAAACGCATTTGCTTTGAAATTTTGAGAATATTGTTTTATAATATTTTATTAAAGAAACCACCACAACACCACATGGAATCCCCACCAAAATCAACACCACCATAGCGCCAACACCAATCATCACTGCCAACCAAAATCAATGTAACCACCACTGTCATAGCCGAAAATCACTATCGTGGACCGCCAACACCACCGTCAACACCATCACCAGTCACCACAGCCAACCAAAATCAATACAACCACCATTGCCGTCATTGAAAATCACCATCGTCGACTGTCGCCACCACCGTCAACCACTGCTAAAATCAACACCACCACCATGTACCATCAACTATTGTCATCACCAAAATCAACACCAACACCATAAACCATCAAAAAAAAAATTATAATAGAAAACTCGTTTGCTTTGAAATTTTGAAAATAATTTTTTATAATATTTTATTGAAGAAACCACTACAACACCACATGAAATCCCTACCAAAATCAACACCACCACAACTCCACCACCAATCACCACTGCCAACCAAAATCAACGCAACCACCACTGCCATCGTCGAAAATCACCATTGTAGACTACCACCACCACCACCACCACCAGTCACCATTGCCAACCAAAATCAACACAACCACCATTGCCATCGTCGAAATCACCATTGCCGACCGTCGCCACCACCATCAACCACTGACATCGCCAAAATCACCACCACCATAAACCATCAAAAAAATATATATAATAAAAAACGCGTTTGCTTTGAAATTTTGAGAACAATTTTTTATAATATTTTATTGAAGAAATGACCACAACACTACATGAAATCCCCACCAAAATCAACACCACCACAATGCCACCACCAATCACCACTGCCAACCAAAATCAATGCAACCACCACCACCATCGTGGGTCGCTGCCACCACCATCAACAACATCACCAGTCACCATTGCCAACCAAAATCAACAGAACCACCACTGTCATTGCCAAAAATCACCATCGTCGACTATCACCACCACCATCAACCACCGTCAAAATCAACACCACCACCATGACCCATCACCATGAACCATCAACCACTACCACCGCCAAAATCAACACCACCACCATAAACCATCAACCATGGCTACAGCCATCACCACCATCATCAACCACTGTCAAAATCAACACCTTGTGATGGTTAGAGTAGAGAGGGAAGAAAACGTAGAAAAATAGAGAAGAAAGGGGAAAACGCAGAAACCAAAATCAACACTACCACCATCACAATCAAACATACCACCACCAAATCAACCAAAATCAACACGCGAACTTCACCTCCTGCAAATCGCAATCGGCGTCGAAGGGAGAGGAGATGGAGATGAAACGCATCATCGCCTCCCCACGCCGACGTAGGCATCGGCGCATCACCTTCGCTGCCTCCCCACGCTGAAGCCGGCGTCGAGAAGAGAGGAGGAAAAGACGGTTGAAGGAAGAGAGGAGGGAGACGGAAGCGATGGCTTAACGGATTTCTCCCTCCTATTTTCCTTGTTTTCAACCATTTTTGGGTTTTGTACATAAAACGCCCAAAACGTAATTTTGCGTGTTCTTCACAATTTTTTTTTTGCTATCCAAAAAAAAAGAAAAAAACAATGCGTTTTCACTGTTTTGAAGCCGTACTGTTTTCAAAAATCAAAAATAGAAAATGGCTTGAAAACAATATAGAGAACAAGGCCCAAGCATTTAAGATTTCAAAATTTCAAGACTAAAAAACGAGTATATTGAACTTTTCATGAAAATATACGATAACGGTCTAGTATTTATGCACGATAATCTTTCATGGGAGCCCGTTGACTCTCGAGTCATTACATATGTGGTCCAAAAATAAAAGTACGATGTCCATTTCAATGCATGTTTAGGAATCGCATGAAGATCCATTTGTATTTTGTTAATTTACATAACTGTCCTCGTGCACATGGGCTTCGGGTAGGACTATAATGAAACCGGATTCTTGATCACGTGGTTTGATGCGTTTCTGAAATATGATCACAATTTACAGGTACCATGTGAGAAGCAGAGAATCATTTTGACTTTTCATTTTTAGGTACAAGCTGTTCAAGAAATTTGGTCCATTATGAAATTAAAGAAAAAGATACTAAAATTGTACTGAGAATATCAAAAAGAAAAAAGCGTTAAAAACGATTTTGTTGGTTTGTTGGTTTTTTCCCATCTTTTCTTTATTAACACTGGGAATGATTCTTCAATTTTTAGATACATTACTAAGATTTGGTTATGTATGCAGGCATATACATGTCAATTTTAACACGTGTTTTGTACGTTTTTATGAATTATTAACTTAATTGATACTGAAATTATAATAAAGATCTATCAAAATATATTGACATCTGCAATTTTCTTATTAAATTTCACAAACCAAGCTCAAACTAAACTTTGTTCGTCTTCCATTTTTTGAGAAGAAGTTTCATTTGAGTTGGTGACTAAACCTTTTCGAACAATTTGATTTCTTTTTAAGTAATTGTCACAAAACGTTCCTATCTTTCAAGTTAATTGTGGACAACGTCCCTATCTTTCATTTTTTGACATTTTCGTCCCTACCTTTCACCTTTCTTTACACTGTGCGTCGTTTTCATCGATTTTTAATATAAAATGACTGATATACCTATATGTAAATAAAACAAAAAATGAAAAAAAAATACAACTATAGGCCCAAACTTTTTAAAAAGTGTAAATAACCCACCAAAATAATTTCACATTCTTCCCGCACCTCACCCCCACCCCAAAGTGACCTGCCAGCCATTTTCAGCCACCTTTCGGCCACCAAAATCACTTGATATTGACATTAACGAAAAGCCTTTAACCTTCTCCACAATTATCACCCAACAACTCCCCATAATTGGAGCAAAGACATTAGAAGAAGCAGTAGTTGGAGCTGAAAATTTTCCATTGAGCGACCGAACCCAATTAGAGTTGTTCAATCCAAAGTGGACTTTTAGGTCAAAGCCTAGACCAAAGGTTCCTAATAGCGTGGGGAGACTAATCGGGTAATCCAACATTTTGGTTGTAAATTGGCTCAGTTGTTTGTTGACCCACGGATTTTCCATCATCAATTGAGGTTCTAATTTCTGAATTGAACATTTGGAGTACCATAGATTCATGAAATTCCTTGGTCTCGAATTTTTCGCTTAAGGTCCGAAGTTCATCCATGAATTCAACTTGTTCTGGACGAAATTGGCCTTGACCCATGGTTAGGCAAGGTGAATCAGAGGGAGACGAGGTTAGCCCATGTGGTCCAAAACCATGTGTTAACCGGATGGAACTAGAATACGCAATATTAGGCTGGTGAAGCGAGTTCGCGATTGACGGTACTTATGTTATGGGAAGTTGTTGGATGGTAATTGTGAATGAAGTTAAGAGCTTTTCGTTAATGTCAATATCCAGAGGTTTTGATGGTCGAAAGGTGGTTGAAAATGGTCGGCAGATTGCGGTGGGGTGAGGGTGAGGGTGAGGTGCGGGAAGAAGGTGGAGTTATTTTGGTGGATTATTTGCACTTTTTTAAAAATTTGGGCTTATAGTTGCAATTTATTTTTTATTTTTCTTTTCTTTTTTGTTTTATTTAAATAGGAGGATATATTGGTCATTTATGTTAAAAATTGGTGAAAAGAACGTTCAGATCAAAGAAATGTGAAAGGTAAGGGCGAAAATGTAAAGAAAATGAAAGATATGAACGTTTTCCACAATAAATTTGTAAGGTAGAAATATTTTGTGCCAATTATCCTTCTTTTTAAACTGTACAAAATACAATTTAATTATAAACAAAATCAAACTATTGAAGATACACAAATAGAATTTAAGAGCAAGCGAACATTCACATAAAGAATATTAGATGTCCCAAAATGAAAACTCAAAACAGTATATCATTGGCACAGATTTTTAAAAAATAATTTCCAACCACATGTTTTCAAAAGAAAACTTACGTTTTAAATTTCGTTAAATTCATGGGCAGAATTGCAATAAAAATTGAAAAAAGAATTCGCTAGAAGGAGGGCTTGAACCTCCGACCTTGTGGTTAACAGCCACACGCTCTAACCAACTGAGCTATTCCAGCTCTCGTGTTATTCAAATTATCTTTTATATAAATAGCACAATGTTTGTTCGGATAATAACAATCGCACGCAACACAAATATTTTGTGCCCACACTCATTAGGTCAGGTAGCTTTTTCCCTTTCATATTAGAGATCAGTTGGAGCTTTGATTAATTAATATGAAATTATAACGTGATTGAAATAAGTGAATATACCAAATACGTGGTTAAAATTGATGCTCGACTTTAACCTTTGAAACAATAGGAAACTTATAATATATTCCAAACCAACACTAAATCTGAAGTTCATAGAGTTCGTTGAATCTCTGCCTTCAACGAAATTAACGTACTAAACTAAATTCTTATCCTCTACGAAAAATAGGATCGACGGAAGCAAACACGTCGTTTTAGTTGGCAAGAACAGTACAGGTTACACAAAACACAAACCAATGTAGGTTTAGAATTTCCAGTGAGACAATCCAAGATTCAGTCTTTGCTAGCCAAACCAATTTAATTAATTCCACGTTAGATTACGGAAAAAAATTATGATAATAATACACAAGTAAATTAAATAATGTCTGGTAATACTGAGTTCCATATCCCGAGAGTACTACAGATTTTCTTCCCCTAGTAAAAGACTTGGGGAAAATAAAGCACATTCATTAGGAGAACAGAATTAAGCAGTTGGTGGTTTTAACTTTTATTACCTAAGTAATGCTGCCTATCCATAATTATTTACAGATTGATGTACAAAGAAAGAGGGAAAAAAACAGTTTGGTAGAGACGGAATGAGGAAAAAAGAAGGAAGTGAAGAAAATCAGTTAAATTTTATTATAGTGCCATGTCATCAATCTATAAATAATTATGTACATGTTGCATTACTCTTATTACGTTGGGTGGGATAACGGTGTTTATATCAAAAACTAACCATCTGAATAGCCATATGCAAACTACCACCAAACATCGCTTAGAAGACTAGTTTCTGAATTCAAATCAACCTCGACCCCTATTAATGACAAACTTGACTACTAAGCAAACAGCTCGTTGTCAGTTGATGAAACAAGGTAGCATCTCGAGTCTTTCAAAATGCCACAGTTTCAGCCAGCATATTTACAAAGCACCACACTTGCAATAGAAAATGAAAATAAGGGATATTTACCATCTGATTTACAGAGGCAAAGCATTTGCAAATCCATTCAACCGAGGGAATGTAGTCTAAAACTCTATCATCATCTGCACCCGGGTCATATTTGTTCTTAGATTTCCTCTCCAAGCAACAGTTTTGAGACCTACAATTTACAAAGGTAGCGGCACCACATGAGGAAAACCTGAAGAAAAAAATTGTTAATTTGAGCTTATTGATGAATATTCAGCTTGAAACAAAGAAATGAAAGGATATGCCAATATCCATTGATACTAACTCAATCATATGATTTCAAACACGGTAAATGAACAAACTTTTAGTTTAAATAAACTTCGGAAAAGTGCAGATAAAAATGATGAATGCTATTGGAGGCCTTCTAAATAGAAACTAAAATAGAACAAAACTTGGCAATGCAAAGTTCACTAGTGAAGTTGTAAATAGTGTTTATTTTATTCCTTTTTTTCCTTTCAAGGGAGACTATCATGTTGATTATCCATGCGATCTACCTCAATAAGTGCATCAGCATAGTAAAACATTGGACCAATTGGATTAGCAGATTTTAATTTGATATTGCTCTTTGACTGACGCAGTACGTTGTGTAACAATTTACAATCACAAAATTTATATAAGATGTGCGCGCGCACGTGTGTGTGAGAGAGAGAGAGAGAGAGAGAGAGAGAAACCTGATTGCATTCAATAATCAAGCCTCATAAAAAATGAACCATAACCTTCTCCGTATCAGGTTAACCTAATCTAAATTAAGCAAAAACTTATTCTAGGAAATAAAATCTCAAAATATAAAATTATTAATACCCGAAATAAAAGTAACATCTAATTAATCTGATATATTTAATAATCTGAATCAGTTTCGCTCTAAATAATGCAATAGAGATTTCTTCCAATCCTCCACCAAGAAGTAAAGCAAGGTGTTATTCACTACCATTTTCCTTGGCAAAGTATGAGGAATTCAAAGTATACGTGTGTGTGCAAGTTCATGAATTGAACCAAAAATGAACACATGCACCACAAGACCCACATGAAGGATGACCATCACAAACCGATCCAAATTGGCGTACACATACAGCACAACTGCACTTGACATTTCTTTTTGCGAACTAAATAACTAAATCTTTTGTAAATTGAATGTGTTAAACCACTTTTCAAAGTACCACAAGCAAAAAGAGAATTTTTCCAAAAGCCACTGATCCATAAAGATCTTAATTTCACATCCGACCTCAGCAAACTACAACTAATTCAGTTTCTGAATCTTAACTATCTCTTCACCACAATCAATTCTAAGATGGACTGATGGAAAGCATTTCAGCACCATGTTTGATCATGCTCCAAGTATAATTCCATCAATTGCTCACCATTAAAAGATGATAACAAATAAGGCCTTCACAAATTTATCAATGCCCCTTATCATGGCAGGAAATGATTGACTAATTGCATGTTGATGAGTCTGTGCAGCCATGATTATTACCTTAAAAGAGCAGGGAAGTAATGGATATGGCTTAACATATATCATTTCTCCAATAACAATTTAAAACCCAAGAGAGTTTCATAAAACAAAGTTAAGAGTGCCTAGCAAAACCGAGGTCATTTCAGGCTCCTCAATCATATCAAAACATTTTTTATAGTCATACTAAACTGATTGTGGTTGCACACAAATCCATCAAGATGCTAATGAAACTCAATTCAAGCTTCAATTCTGGGGAAGAAAATTTGCAAGTGTTATAAATCTCTAGTGTTCAATGATAGGATAACATGATTTTGAGCCTTATCAGTTATAACTCAGCTTTCTCATTTTCTCTAATGAAGTTAAGGAGCTTTTGGGATTATAAATAGCCAGGCAATACTATTTAAACACATTGAGGTGGAATCTGACAAGAGGCGTCTACAGATGAATAATAACTCCTTCAATTAGGTTGGGAGGTACTGATATTCTCCAATTCAGGTTTCCCTTCAGAAATAAATCTTACAAGATGTACTCCTTCTGACTCGATCTAAATTCTAAATTAATTGATGCTCAGAAAAAGAAGCTAAAAGTGGATTTTATCATATTAATTAACATTGCCACAAGAAAATAACTACCCTTTGGCTAAGAGTGTAAAATTTCCAGATATCACGACCAATATGCTTTTCTCCAATCAATTACCCCAATAAAATGAGACGATGAGATTGCTAATACGATGAATTAGTACAGTCTGACTCAGTGAACACATACTTACAGCAAATTTAATTTGCAATCAATCACATAAATGAAAAGTTGTGACAAGCATCCATGTTGTAATTACCATATTAAAATAATAAATAGGTGACACCTAATAAATAATAAATGATTATATATCAGAACAGTGCATGCGATTTTGATCCTTTTTTAATTCCCTGTGATTGCAGTTTATAATTCAACAGTAACTCTGATAGGCAATTTGTTGTCAAACGACCTCCCGGGCAATGATGTAACCTCGGTTTTATTTATTATCAATCGGCCTTGGCTATATGATTGAACTTATGTCGATACTACCATCGAGACAACCCAATCCAATTTTCTACGGGTCATTAGAAGCAACCTATTTCAATAGTGTTGCTCGTGGCCCGTCCCATTTACTTGGATGGCTACGATATTCATTTGGAACCCAATACATTTTGTGTTAAGCCTCTTTTGGACCACTAAGTTAACCTACCCTAACTTACCATATATGGTCACACCTTTGGGCTATAACTCTTGGCTCCCTTCACGCCTCCAAAATGGTCGTCTTCTTTACTTCTCTCTGTGAGGTCTTCTTGGCTAACTCTCGGCTTTTCTCTCTCAACCAACCCGTGTGGTTTCTCTTGGACTATATTGATCTCATCTTGGCCAACTCTTTGAGGGTATGAGTAGCAATCGTAGGTGGGAAGAAGAATAGAGAGATTTGGGTGTGTCTACATAGTGGTGGTGTCGACTTTGGTGGAAACTGAGCCCGGTATCACTTGGGTATTGCTGGATTTTTGGTCTCACATCTGGTATCAAAGCTCCAGTCATCTTCTCCAACAAGAAATCGACCATAACCAGCGGCAGGTTCGCGATTTTCGAACGAGGGCCAAACCTGCAATTGCTTATTCTGACCAAACGCGACCTCCGTTGGACGAACGGAGGCCAGACCTATAACCAGCAAATGGAGGCACCTCCGATGGTGAGGCGCGTGGCGGCGGCGACGCATGGAGGACCTCTTGCGTGGTTTTTTCGTGTCATTTCACTTATTTTGATTTTCTGAACGTACTAATATGTTTAGTTTAGTGTTTCAGATTGTACAGAAAAGATTGGACGATTTTGCCCCTACCTTCAATCTGCATTTGTTGCTGATCAAAATTGCTATATTTGCTAAATCTTTAGGGCGAATAATGGTGGCCCTAAAGCAGTAAATTCGCATCTCTCCACGTAACGGACTCAGATAGGTCCGCTCTGATAAATTGGTTGAAAACTTTATATTTTTGCATTAGCAGATCATTGTGTGGGGTGATCATTAGGTTTGGGGTTGTCATTGCTTGTACTAAAATTAGGGTTACGTACTCTTAATTATTTGATTGAGTATTTGTCTTTTAGTTAAATCAGTATTTGAGTCTCAATGACATAACTGTTGTGAAACTAGTTATCTGCTAGACGTATCTTTTGTTGCATTGTTACTTCCGTTGCTTGCTTATTCTGTTAGAACTACCTTGACCTTACCCGTTCGAACATTCCCTTGATCTAAGACCGCGAGTCTTACGAAACCCTGGGAATCTAGAACGGTGTATACTGTCTGTGACCCTAGGACTACTTTGTGTGGTTTGATTGTGTTTTTTATGCTCTCTTTAACTATTGTGTAAAGATGACAACTCACAACTTTGATTTGGGAATTTTTAATGAAAATGGTGATTTTGCTATTTGGCAACAAAAAATGAAGGGCATTTTAGTCCAACAAAAAGTTTCAAAGGCCATTGAAGGCAATTTTTCAACTGATTTTTCACAAGAACAAAGAGAAGAAGCCGATGAACTTGCTTATATCTCAATCATTTTACATTTGTTTGACGCCGTTTTAAAAAAGGTGGGTAAACTGAAAACCACTAAAGAACTTTGGAAAAAATTAGAAGACTTATATTTGCTTAAGTCTACACCGAATAAACTTTACTTGCTCGAACGTTTTTTCAATTTTAAAATGGATCATTCAAAAGATCTTGATGATAATTTAGACGTGTTTAACAAATTGGTGCAAGATATAGTTAATTGTGATGAGATTGTGTCCGAAACTTATAAGGCTATAATTTCGCTCAATGCAATTCTTGATTCTTATAAGGAAGTTAAGAACGTCATTAAGTATGGTAGAGACATGTTGACACCTGAAATTGTCATAGATTCCCTTAGAAGTAAAGAAATGAAAATTAGGACTGAAAAACACGATAAGAGGAATGGTGAGGTACATATGAAGCGAGGTAGAACTCAATTTAGGCAAAATAGTCATGATGGATATCAAACTAGTGGCGAGTCAAGTGGTAATGGATGGAAGAAGAAGAGCAAAGGTAGGTCTAGATCAAAATCTAGGACTAAGACAAGAAAATGCTATGGTTGTGGAAACACGGGGCATCTTATAAAGGATTGTCACAAGGAGAAGGGTAAGCTAAAGGTTAAAGAGAGAGATGAGGTCAATGTATTAGCATCTACTTCCAATATAAACGGTGGTGAGGTCTATATGATTACAAGTCCCGTTGCATATACTGCTGAATTAAATCTAACTGCTAATTCCCGCATACATGAGTGGATACTTGACTCTAGTGCATCCTTTCATGTGACGTCTGAGAAGAATTGATTTTATAAATTGCATGAATCTAATGTTGGGCATGTTGTGTTGTGTGATAACTTTGCCTATACTATTGCCGGAATTGGTGACATAAACGTAAAATTTGACACAGGTTTTGTGTACATGTTAAAGGATGTTAGACATATTCCTGAATTGTCTAGGAATCTGATTTCAATAGGGAAACTTGAAAATGATGACTTTACTGGTAAAATTGAAAATGGTATGCTAAAAATGATCAAGGGTGATTTAGTTTCCATTAAGGGAATTAAGAAAAACGATATATATATTACTACTGGGGAAGTGATTAGAAATTTGAACTCCTCTATCTCTTCTGCAAAGATTGATCACACACACACACATGGCATAATAGACTTGCTCACGTGGGCATCAAGGGACAAGCTACTAAATGAAAAATGTGCTTTTGATAATGAATGTGTCAGATTTGTCATTTTGTGATCATTGTGTGCTTGGTAAGCATCATAAAACTTCTTTCTCCACGAGTGTTAATAGAGCTAAAGGCATGCTTGAATATGTGCACTCTGATCTGTGGAGTCCTGCTAGTAATCTCACATCGGATGGAAATAGGTATTTCCTGTCTATTATCGATGACTACACTAGGAAAGTGTGGGTCTATCTATTGAAAGATAAATCTGAGACCTTTAATAGTTTTAACAATTGGAAGAGACAAATGGAAAATTAAACTGGCAAGAAAATCAAATTTTTAAGGACAGATAACGGCCTAGAATTTTGCAATAAGAAATTTGATAGTATGTGTAAAGAAAGCAGCATAACTAGACATAAGACCGTTCCTTACACCCCATAGCAAAATGGGGTAGCAGAAAGGATGAATAGGACCATACTTAATAAAGTACGTTGCATAATGATAAGTTCTGGTGTTCCCAAGTCATTTTAGGGTGAGGCTGTTAGGACTGCTTGTTATTCAATTAACCTGACTCCTTCTGCTGCATTGAATGGTGACACTCCGCATGAGAGATGGTCGAGTAAATTGAGTGATTACTCGATACTTAGAACTTTTGGCTATACAGTTTTTTCTCATCAAAATGAGGGTAAGCTTGAACCTAGAGCTAGGAAGTGTGTCTTTCTAGGATACCCCAAGGGTGTAAAAGGTTATAGGTTATGGGATAGAAGCCAAAAAAGGGTTAAGATCATCATGAGTACGGATGTCACGTTTAACGAGAATGAGATGCCGTGTATTAAAGGGGAAACTGAACCTGAGAGTGAAACTGAACCAGGTGAAGAGAGAGACCCGTTTAAGGTGGAGTTAGGAAAGCTCAGTACACCTGCCCCTACTTCTCTTAATGAGGTGGAGATTCAAGTTCAGGAACCTGAGGTGGAGAATAGTAACGAAATAGTGATAGAAGAGCACTATGAGGAAAAAAACCTTTAACTAACTACAACTTAGTTAGGGATAAAGAGAGGAGACAAACGAGAGAACCTAAAAGGTTCGATTTTGAATCTGAATTAGCTTTCGCCCAGGCTAATTATGAAGAACCAGCTGATAAAGAGTCAAAAACCTTTGAAGACGCAATAGGCAGTTATCAATCTAATGAATGACTTAAGGCAATGAAAGAAGAGATGAGTTCCCTAGAAAATAATCATACCTTGGAGCTAGTACCTAGGCCTAAGAACAAATCAATTGTTGATTGCAAATGGGTCTTTAAGGTTAAAGAAGGTACTAGCAGCTCGGAACCCTTAAGTTTTAAAGTTTAGTTAGTAGCTAAAGGCTACACACAGAAGGAGATCGTTGATTATAATGAGATTTTCTCACCAGATGTTAAGTACACCACTATTAGGGTCATGCTCGCATTGGTTGCACACTTTAACTGGGAACTTGAACAACTTGATGTAAAAACTGCTTTTTTACATGGTGAGCTTGATGAACAAATTTTCATGAATCAACCAAAAGGTTTTAAGGATAAGTTAAAACCTGATTATGTGTGTTTTTTGAGAAGATCCTTGTATGGTTAAAATAATCTCCTAGACAGTGGTACAAGAAATTTGGTTCCTTTGTACTCACTATAGGGTTCCCAAGAAGTAAATTTAATCACTGCTTGTATTTTCAACNAAAAATGATCAAGGGTGCTTTAGTTTCCATTAAGGGAATTAAGAAAAACGATATATATATTACTACTGGGGAAGTGATTAGAAATTTGAACTCCTCTATCTCTTCTGCCAAGATTGATCACACACACACACATGGCATAATAGACTTGCTCACGTGGGCATCAAGGGACTTAAGCTACTAAATGAAAAATGTGCTTTTGATAATGAATGTGTCAGACTTGTCATTTTGTGATCATTGTGTGCTTGGTAAGCATCATAAAACTTCTTTCTCCACGAGTGTTAATAGAGCTAAAGGCATGCTTGAATATGTGCACTCTGATCTGTGGGGTCCTGCTAGTAATCTCACATCGGATGGAAATAGGTATTTCCTGTCTATTATCGATGACTACACTAGGAAAGTGTGGGTCTATCTATTGAAAGATAAATCTGAGACCTTTAATAGTTTTAACAATTGGAAGAGACAAATGGAAAATTAAACTGGCAAGAAAATCAAATTTTTAAGGACAGATAACGGCCTAGAATTTTGCAATAAGAAATTTGATAGTATGTGTAAAGAAAGCAGCATAACTAGACATAAGACCGTTCCTTACACCCCATAGCAAAATGGGGTAGCAGAAAGGATGAATAGGACCATACTTTATAAAGTACGTTGCATAATGATAAGTTCTGGTGTTCCCAAGTCATTTTAGGGTGAGGCTGTTATGACTGCTTGTTATTCAATTAACCTGACTCCTTCTGCTGCATTGAATGGTGACACTCCGCATGAGAGATGGTCGAGTAAATTGAGTGATTACTCGATACTTAGAACTTTTGGCTATACAGTTTTTTCTCATCAAAATGAGGGTAAGCTTGAACCTAGAGCTAGGAAGTGTGTCTTTCTAGGATACCCCAAGGGTGTAAAAGGTTATAGGTTATGGGATAGAAGCCAAAAAAGGGTTAAGATCATCATGAGTACGGATGTCACGTTTAACGAGAATGAGATGCCGTGTATTAAAGGGGAAACTGAACCTGAGAGTGAAACTGAACCAGGTGAAGAGAGAGACCCGTTTAAGGTGGAGTTAGGAAAGCTCAGTACACCTGCCCCTACTTCTCTTAATGAGGTGGAGATTCAAGTTCAGGAACCTGAGGTGGAGAATAGTAACGAAATAGTGATAGAAGAGCACTATGAGGAAAAAAACCTTTAACTAACTACAACTTAGTTAGGGATAAAGAGAGGAGACAAACGAGAGAACCTAAAAGGTTCGATTTTGAATCTGAATTAGCTTTCGCCCAGGCTAATTATGAAGAACCAGCTGATAAAGAGTCAAAAACCTTTGAAGAGGCAATAGGCAGTTATCAATCTAATGAATGACTTAAAGCAATGAAAGAAGAGATGAGTTCTTTAGAAAAGAATCATACCTTGGAGCTAGTACCTAGGCCTAAGAACAAATCAATTGTTGATTGCAAATGGGTCTTTAAGGTTAAAGAAGGTACTAGCAGCTCGGAACCCTTAAGTTTTAAAGTTTAGTTAGTAGCTAAAGGCTACACACAGAAGGAGATCGTTGATTATAATGAGATTTTCTCACCAGATGTTAAGTACACCACTATTAGGGTCATGCTCGCATTGGTTGCACACTTTAACTGGGAACTTGAACAACTTGATGTAAAAACTGCTTCTTTACATGGTGAGCTTGATGAACAAATTTTCATGAATCAACCAAAAGGTTTTAAAGATAAGTTAAAACCTGATTATGTATGTTTTCTGAGAAGATCCTTGAATGGGTTAAAACAATCTCCTAAACAGTGGTACAAGAAATTTGGTTCCTTTGTACTCACTATAGGGTTCCCAAGAAGTAAATTTAATCACTGCTTGTATTTTCAACATAATGAGACTGATGATAATTATCTGTTTTTGTTGCTCTATATGGACGACATGCTCATGATTGGAACATCCACTAAGTGGATAAATAACATAAAAGCAAAACTAAGTAGTGAATTTGACATGAAAGACCTAGGTAAAGCTAAGAGAATCCTAGGTATGAAAATAGAAAGAGATAGGTCAAATTTCGTTTTGTTTTTGCATCAGTCTCCATACATATCCAAAGTATTGAAGAAATTTAATATGAGTTATTGCAAACCTATCACGTTGCCTCTTGCTAATCATTTTGTTTTATCGAAGGAACAATCCCCTTGCAATGAGCGTGAAGTAGAATATATGAATAGAGTACTTTACTCTAATGTGATTGGTTCCATAATATATTTGATGGTTTGCACTAGACCGGATTTATGTTTTGCTGTTAGTACTCTCAGTAGATACATGGCTAATCCGAGCCCTGAATATTGGGAAGTATTAAAGTGGTTATTAAGGTACTTGAAAGGTACGGGTGATGTAGGTCTAAAGTTCAGTGCTAATGAGGAAGGTGTAAAATTGAAGGGTTTTGTAGATACTGATTATGCGGGAGATAGGGATGGTAGGAAATCGACTTCCTCTTACGTGTTTACCCTATCAAATTCATGTGTTAGTTGAAAATCACAGTTACAACATATTTTTGCACTATCTACCACTGAATCTGAATATATTACTACTATTGAAGCAATTAAAGAGGCCTTATGGCTTAAAGATTTACTTCATGAACTATGTGTCTTGAATGAATATGTGGTAGTGTATTTTGATAGTCAGTAATCTATACATTTGTGTAAGAACCCATTTTTCATGAGCGCACTAAACGCATTGATGTTAGACTCCACTTCATTAAAGATATAGTATCTCAAGAGGTGGTAAGACTTGAAAAGGTCCACGCCCACTACAATCCTTCCGATATGGGGACGAAGGTACTGTCACTGGCAAAGTTTAGAAGTTGTAAGGAATTTCTAAACATTGGTACAGGTAAATGATTTCCAATTTTATTGATCTGTTAGAGGTGTCACTAATGAAAGACATTTTGTTTTATAGGTCCTTTGACACCAAGGTGGAGGTTGTTAGGTAATTTGTTGTCAAACGACCTCTCGGACAATGATGTAACCTCGATTTTATTTATTAACAATCGGACTTAGCCATATGATTGAACTTATGTCGACACTATCATCGAGACAACCCAATCCAATTTTCTACGAACCATTAGAAGCAACCTATTTTAATAGTGTTGCTTGTGGCCCGTCCCATTTACTTGGATGGCTACGATATTCATTTGGAACCCAATACATTTTGTGTTAAGCCTCTTTTGGACCACTAAGTTAACCTACCCTAACTTACCATATACGGTCACACCTTTGGGCTATAACTCTTGGCTCCCTTCACGCCTCCAAAATGGCCATCTTCTTTACTTCTCTCTGTGAGTTCTTCACGGCTAACTCTCGGCCTCTTTCTCTCAACCAACCTATGTGGTTTCTCTTGGACTATATTGATCTCATCTTGGCCGAATTTTTGTGGGTATGAGTAGCAACCGTAGGTGGGAAGAAGAAAAGAGAGATTTGGGTGTGTCTACATAGTGGTGGTGTCAACTTTGGTGGAAACTGAGCCCGGTATCACTTGGGTATTGCTGGATTTTTGGTCTCACAAACTCCATTCTATAATTTGAACAAAATAAAAATCTTGTGAACATACATGAGACTTGAGAGGTACACCATGTGAATAAAGAGAGACAGATTCGAAGCTTAACTTATGCTAGCTACTGCATCCATTTTAGCAATTGATATGCAAGCACTTTATTTCACAGTGCATTATAAATTAAAGGTAAAGGGAATTTTGATATTATGATATGGAATGGATCAAGAAGAAAATATAAAGTCAATCCGTGGATATTTAAAGAACACAGTTAGCAGGAAAAAACAATTTGCAGGCCATAAACGAAGAAAAACTGTAAAATTAATGCAGGGACTGTATATATTCTTAACAAACTCGAACCTACCTAATGTGTTTTCCACTTCTTTAGAAGTTCCTCATAAACAAATGTCTTTCCCACTTTACCTAGGGTTTGTTTCAACTTTGACAACGTCGCAGAGCTCAACTTAATTCCTCTTTCAATCACATCCTCAGCAAATTTAACTGCTTCAGGAACCCAATTGATGTCTCGAAGCCCCAAAACCAACAAATTACTGGTTTCCTCCAAATCCAAACTATAATTTTCAACCATACATCTCCATATCCTAATTGCCATACGAGGATCCTTAACTTCTATGTAGGCTTTAACTGCGACACTGCAGTCTGTCTGTATAGGCACAAACTCATTTTTCACCATCTCATTAAAGATTGGCGCAGCCTCTCTCAGCCTTTTGCATCTAATCAAAAAGTGAAACAGTAGGTTGTAAGTTTCAGAATCAGGGAAAGCCCCATTATAAACCATCTCATCTAACAATTTTTTAGCAAAATCAAAATCCTTGAGATTACAATACAACGAAATCAATGAATTATACATTCCTGTATCTGGCCTACAAATATTTTTACCAACCATCGCCTCCCAAAGCAGTGTAGCTCCTTTTGCATCACTCTTCCTCACACATACATCAATTGCAAACTTAAAGAATTTCATCCCAGGGAAGCATCCCCTATCTATCATTGTATTTAAATATTTCAATGCCTCGTGAACACCTTCAGGACCCTTAAGCAGAGTACTCAAGAATGAATCATAAGCGGGCACGTTCCTTGGATCCCAGCCAATGTCAGCCACCATCTCCGAAAAAGTCTGCCTAGCTCTACCCACATCACCCTCATTTTCCAACCCTTCCAACAAAATTGCATATGAATCTGCGTCCACCCTAATCGTATTCCTTGCAATAACAAAAAAATCTGATGCCTCTGGTGTCTTCCCTTCTCTGCAAATTGCACTCAGCAGTGAATTCAACGCCACAACATCCCTCGGCACACCATACTGATCGATTACCTCAAATGTCATTAATGCCTCCTGTACACGATTCCCTACCACATAACTACTAAAAACAGACGCAAATGTAGCCAACGACAGCAAGCCTTCTTTCCTCATGGATTTAATAGCATCCCACATTGCATCAAACAGGCCATTCTTGCCCAACAAATCCACAACCAAGTTCCAAGCGTACGGACTATGCTTGTCATTCAACTGGAACCCGGACCATCGAAAGAACTTCACTGCCGGACCCGGGAATCCATACGACAGTTTGAGCACCTCCTCTACGTCTTCTTGTGACACCCGGATTCCAGTGTCTTCAAGCAACTTCTCCACACTCGCAGAGGGAGTGTTAGATATGATTTCACAAAGGATTTTTACCTTGGGGGTCAAAGAGGGGACTTCAAGGTATGAGATGAATTTTGAGCGCTTACCCATTATTTGTTGATGGGAACTGTGATGTGGATGGGGGCGAAAATCATTTGTTGCGGATGACGGAGAGTGATTGCTGTGACGGCGGTAGTGCTTATTGTTGGGGTCAATTTTGGAGGATGAGGAAGAGGAATCATCGTCTTGGGGTCTTTTCCTGCCTTGTCCCATGGCTTCCTTTTTCCTATTTTTAAATTGTGACTGGAGAAGAAGATGGAGCCTTTATTAAATTATTGAAATATTTTGGGAATTTACACCAGCATCTGAAACTGAAAGCCCTAGCTCAGGACATGACGTCATGAGTGTATTCTTGTATTTCAATTATATAACGACCAACATATCCTCTCACATATTATCAATTTTTTATTTTTTTTTTTATTTTTCTTGTTTCTCTTGAAATTGTCATAATTTACAGGCCTAGGTTAGTTAAAAAAAAATAAAAAATGGAATTATGCTATTTTGCAATTTAATGATTTTTCAAGAATTCATATATAATAAAAAAATATTTTCTTTTTCTTTTTCTTTTTTAAGGAAAATTTTAAGAAGACAAGACAACTATAATTACATTGTTAATAAAAATATATAATTTTGTGTAAAGAATGTCATGTTAGTAATGTAGTCAAGATGTTTGAATTAATTGTATAAAAAAAGAACTTGAACATGAAGGAGAAAACAAATTTTGTTAGACAAAAAAGTAATCGAAGTTAAAATTCTCAAGAATAATAAAATGGCACGTAAAATGTTATAATATAACATATGATTTGTTATTTTTAATTAGGGGTATATATTGGTTTCTTTAACTATTTATAACGACAAATCTATAAATATTTTATATTGATTCCTATAAATTTGTGTTTTTTTACTAGTTTCTACAAGCAATTAAAATCAAACTACTTTGTTGTAAAAAATGCATATACTCACACTACACATTTTGTTGACGACATTATATTTCAATTGCAATGAAGGTCTCTAGTCTTTGCTCATTTTTGAACTTTCCTAACCTTTTTTTGTGTTGCACTCTTATCCTTAACTTTCAATTCACTAGCACATTTTCTCACATTTTATTTGCTTGATTTGGACAGGGCAAATATTTTTTCTACTTTTCTATTTATTATTTAGAAACTTGAGGGATAAAAAAGTCATTTATTCCTTTCCAACATATTTTTATAGAAATTGTCATAAAAAGGACTTACTAATCAATAGAATGGATAAGAATGAAAAAATAAATCAATAAAGACATAAATGAAAGAATAATTAAAAGTTCAACAAATTAATACAACTTTTAGTGAATATAATTATCCCTATCTAAATTATAATGAAATTTTACTTCCCTATACAAATATGAGAGAATGCAGAAGTAAGGGCCTTTTTGATTTGCCCAATTTTTCATTGTAAACATTTTTTATTTTCCACCTTTTTGGCTTGCTTGATTGTAAAATTTTCTTGGCAATTCTTTTTCCTTCTCCCCCTCATCCCCTACACGTGACCAATTTTCTTGGTTTTGTGGACCCATGGGAATTGGTTTTCCAGGTAGCCTTTTTTTTTTTTTTTTTTTTGGCTATTGGAACAAATTCTATCCCCAATTATAATAAATTATGTCTATTTATTTGACAATCTTCATGAAAAACAAAATCAAACGAACACCAAAAGATAGAAAATTTCAACATTTTTCAGATGAAAAATTATACCAATCAAACACATTTAATTGACAATTCTCAAGAAAACAAGTTCTAGGCAATTTATTTCCCTGGAATTGGTTTTCTTTCCATCCAAATTCTCTTCTTGCAATTAAACGGACTTCAAGAGGCATGCAAAGGAAAAATTAACATCATCGTGTTTGTTTTGAAGAAATTCAGATGTCACGACGATATTTACGAGCTTATCATTAACTTAGTTTTCATTTGATGAATTTATACATTTTTTTATATGTTAAAAGATTTATTTTTATCAATATAATTTTACTATTTAGTTATTCGCCATTCCTTTCTGTCAATTTATAAATAGAAACATTTTTTTGAATTATGCTATTCAAACATAAGGGTTGACAGAAGTACTAACAAAATAATGTGGAAAATAGGGTTAAACAAAGGGAAAAGGGAGAGTTATTTGAATTAATTCAAATTCGAGTCAAACCCATTTCCCTCTTATTAAGCAAGTAAACCCAAAATTCATTTTATCCCTAATTTTGGCGTGATTTTAGACGTACACATTTGGAGAAACCTTTGCATCTCGTTCTCTGCTAGTTTGGAGTTGCGTCTCTCTCTCTCTCTCTCTCTCGACTGTACTTTGGGAAAATCAGACTTTTGGGTGGCTTGAGTTAGAGCTGCATCTCTTTCATTCTTTATTTTTTTTTTTTACCCCATTCTCTGATGACGTCGAAAATGGGGGAAAAAGCTACCATCCTACATTTGGCTACATATCCACTGGACCTAGCGTTGTTCGTTAGAGAATATGACCAAAAAAGGTATTGGTTTGCATTTCCTTGTTATGAATGGTTTAATAATTTGGCATTTTTTCTAGTCTAAGCTTTGTATTGTTTTGCAAAAGTCTGACTTTATGATTCTAGAGCATTCTCATTCAAAAACATGAAAGAATTGAAACATTTTTATATACCTCATAGATGTGATTTTCCTTTATTTTCATTTGAAAAATTCTTTAGCAGAGCATTATGTTGTTAGTGTTTGAAATGTAAAGTAGTGAGTTGTTGATTTTGGGGTTTTGATGTGTGATTAGTTGAGGCAGTTTTTTCTTTTTTCCTTTCAGCTACAGTTACTGTATAATGTTTATTTCTGTAATTGACTTTTATTATTTTCTCCATACGGGAAATTTTAAATGTAGTTTGATAAATTATTTCTTTGTTATGTCGCTTGCAACAGTGTAATTGATTATTATTATTATTATTATTATTATTATTATTATTATTATTATTATTATTATTATTTTACGGGGAAAGAAATTATGGAATATATGGATGACATATTTCGGTGTAGTCCAATAATGAGTGTTATGGATAATGCGAACATACTAGGTAAAGATATGTTGGTCGGAGATGGTGCTATTGTACCTGAGGTAGGTATGAAATCTAAGGATGAAAATGAAATGTTCAAGTTCTATGAAAGATATGCATACGATATTGGTTTCTTATTTAGAGAAGAATTTGAAAAAAGATGATGATGGAGTATTCAGATATGTTACCACTACACCAAAAAAGGGCTTCTGCAACAACCAAAAAATGTTGCAAAAAGTCATTTGAGCGTATGTTGCGAAACTTGATGTTGCTGTTGAAGTAAGAGTTTTTGCAGCGTTTGCAAAAGCCTATCTATTGCAACGTTTGCCAAACGTCTCAACATTTGGCAAACGTTGCACTATATAGGCTTTTGCAACGTTTTATAAATGTTGCAAAAGCCTATTTATTGCAACGTTTGTTAAATGTTGTAATAGCTTATCTATTGCATCGTTGAAAAGATGTTGCAATAGTCTATCTATTGCAAGCTATTGCAACGTTTTTTTTAAACGTTGTAGCCTATGTATTGCAACGTTTATTAAACATTCCAATAGATAGGCTATTACAATGTTGGAAAGATATTGCAATACATAGGCGATTGCAACGTTTAACAAACGTTGCAATATATAATTCACATTTTTTCATCTATGCTTAAAACACTACTAAAAATCATGTTCTTTAATCAAATAAGTCATTCAAGACAAACAAACATGTACCACCAAAATAATGAACTAACAAACATGTACTCATTAAATTTATAAAATATTCAACACATAATCTTTTCCAAAATAAAATTAAGAGTCTCCAAACATGTATTACCAAAATGTAATTAGAAAACTACAAAAATCGAAATTTAAACTTAAAATCGTCGCATGTTACTTGATCAATACCATTGCAACTGGAACAATTTTTGTCCAACGAGCCTTGCATCAATCTTACTTGAAAAAGAAACTTCTCGTTGGAGAAAGCTCAGCCTGCAATCAACGAATCCCGTAGAGGTGTTTTTAGCCAACAACCACTGAATAACAAATTAACATTCAAATAGCAAAACTTCTCCTTTTCATTGAGACATACTTAATTGTGACAAATCAAGACAATCATAAAGGCATTTCAAGTTTAGCACAAAATCATATTGCCCACACTTTAACAAATTACCCACTACAAGAATTCTAGCCTCAGCATGAAATCATGTTTCGACCATTCAATAACAAAAAACTTATTGAATGAAACCTAAGCATTAAGCCAAGTAACCTATTAATCCTCACTACCAAATCTCACTAGCTAACCAACCAATTACATGAAACCACTTCATACGTATCAACTAACCAACCAACACTAAATACTATTTGGGATGGAAAGAAAATGAAAATTGGACACGTATATGTTACAAATTCAAAAAATATACCTTAATCAAGAAGTCTAATATTGCTCTTTGGTCAAGCAATAGTACTTCCCATGGCTTCACTAAGAGTGTGAAATTCATTTGTGGGTCTGTATAGAGTCAAATTACCCATAAAGACTTCCTCAATCGAGTGGCAAGTGATGCACTTTTACACTTGGGTCTGTTGTGGTAATCTTCCCTTCTGCTACGACTTCTTCCTCCTCAAATATGTATCAATACAACAGTTGACATCTTGCATTATCTTGGAGGTAGTACTTCCCTGGACACCACTTCCTTGGTGTGACTACAAATTTATAATAAGCAAAAGTATTCTTTTTAAAATTAGAATGCTACAAACTGAATATATATTAAACAAACATTTAATAATATAGGAAACGAAAACCTGAGTAAAAGCATTTGAATTCCTATCCTCCACATTCTGTATAATGATACAAAAAATTACAAAAGTTATTATACATGTAATTGGCTATATAAAGCTATATAATCTTAAAATGTATAAAAAGTAACTACTTATAACCTGCTGAGAAAACCTGATAAATGCTTCCATTTTTTCTTCTAATGCCCTACCCTTTGTGCCTGAATCTATAATTGGCTTTCAAATTTTCTAACTCTCTCACTACTTTGTATTTGTCCATCCACCTTTGATGGTACAACTCCAAATCCAAGTCTCCTAACTCTCCCATGACGTTCAGGACCTAAAACTCGAGCGATAGCATCATCACGGATGGAATCTTTGGTAGGCGTATCGAAAATTGATGTGGCACAATTTTCAATCCTTTTCTGCACTTATGGAACTCAAATCAAATACTAGCAAGTGATACAACTAATAAAGCAAATTATGCTTAATTGAACATTAGTATAATACACGTACCAAAGTTTCGGCAACTACTTCATTAATTGGTTTTCCATCTTTTATGAGATGTCCATATTTCCATACTTCTATTCTTAACCCTTTTAAATGTGGATTCTTTTTTTCTGTAGTACAAATGTAGTAATCACATATATTGAAATTGGACAATTCAAGTAAAAAGACATGATATGTTCGTAAGAAGTACCATTTCATAAGCCACACGTGGATAACCCTTTCTACCCATAGTATGGAGAAGCTTCTTATTAGTTCGCATGTTGCTGAACCTAGAACTTTTCTCCTATTAAAAAAAGAACGAAGTACAAAACAACAATAATTAAAATAAGGGTTAAGCTTTACATGCAAATATACTTACATGAAAATCAGCAAAAAGAGTATCCTCAACAAATTTAACCCAGACTTCTTCATAGTTGACATTCTTTGGTTTAAGAAGGGTAATAGTGCGTGCTCTATTCACAGATGATTCAACTTGAGTTCTAATTTATTTTCTCAGTCTTGATTTGAATGTCTTCCAGTACTTTCCCATACATTGAAATGTCATTCTTCAATGACAATCACTGACATTGAACCTTTGACGTATTTGTGCACAAGCATGATTTTAAGCTTTTAGAAAATGGTATCATTAAGAAAGAAATAAATACAACGTAATAATCTTAAAAGGTGGTTACGAAATGTTACCTGTATGAAAGTCCAGTGCTCCATTTTAGTCTCTTCATTCGCTGAAGTCCAATCTTCAATTACAACAGGCACATGTTCTCGTACCATGGCCCTAACTACGCTAGAAATTTTTTTTGAGTTCTGCCCAACAACTTGGCCATATTGATTGAATTCTAGATTTATCTTCTGATAATTATGTTCAGGAATCATCTTCACTTGTGTTGGACCTCTTTTCTTTTTCGGAGCATTTGCAGTAGTTGGCAACGTGGTTTGTTCATCATTAGTTGGACTAGTTATAGTATTGTCTTGTTCACTGAAATTGTTTAGTCTCTTACTGTTCTCCCGAATTGCATTAGCAATTGAAGCTTTTCTTCATTTAGAACTCTTCAAAGTTTGTTTAGTTGGCTTTAAGAATACAACATTGAAACATAAACGCAATTATATTCAAAACTTAGCTTATATCTTATGTATTATAAGAAAACACAATTACCCGAGCCTTGTCCATCGTACAAAATGTATTTCGGATTGAAACGATTCTCTAGAGCTAGAATAAAAATCTGCAACATCAAAACAAATGGATGTTATTCAACATTTCATCGCAATATGAATGGATAGATAAATCTCATGTCAAAATATTCTAGAAAAATTGATCATTATGTAAAAAGTATGTTGTCTACAAAAAAGGGAGTTACCAAACTACTTTACGTATCATACAGTACGCCTTCAACATCTATCCTTGCATAATTATCGTCTTCATCATGGTTGTTTGTAATTGGCTGTGATATATCTAGTGGAATAGTTACCTCATAATTAGTATCTTCTTCCATGCATCAAAGTCTCTTTGTGACGCTTGCAAAGCTACATACCAACTAGATGTTTCATTTTTCCTAGAATAAAATACTTGTTTCGCCTCATTGCCAAAATGAATAGATCATTTTCAAATTGTCTGTGTCCCTCGTTAAGGTTAACCAAAGTGAATCCATCTTTCTTTTTTATTCCATTGACAATATTTACCCAATCGCACTTAAATATTGGAACATGAAACGTATTATAGTCAAGCACTATAACGTCACGCAAAACGCCATAATAAAAAACTTGCCCAACTATTTGTGCATTAACTTTTGCACTAGATCTACATATGGTCATTGCTTCAACTAAAACGCTACTATTTTGGCGAGATTTTTCTGCATCTTTAGTGTGAAATCGAAAACCATTTATAACAAAACTAGTATATGACACGGATTGATACCTAGGACCACGTACAAGCCACTTCAAATTGTTCGAAACTTTGTCCGTCAATAGTTGAATTTGAATCTGTTATTATGTTAAAAATGTTAGAAATAAAAGAATAAATAGCACAACTTTGAGACATTGATTTGTTGATGTGTATTCCAACCTTATCATCCAACTAGACAGTAAAAAGTATCAATGTGCTTCTTATTCAATAAAGTTTCATTTCTTTCCAGTCGTTTGTCAAAACTCTTCAATTCATCCATATGCATCCTAAGGTGAATATAATATATCAAAAAATGTGGTTAACTACTTAAAATTATTAAACTCGATATTTAATAAACGTACTTTATGTATGGTTGAACTTCTGTACTATTCAGTAACACGTAGCGAGAGCAACTTTCAACATCTCATTGGATAGTATAATTGCCTTCCCTTTAGAAATTGTACACCCCTGTAACTAGAAACTTAGTCTCGTATTCTTCATTGTGTACAGGCTTAAAACCTATTTTAGATGCTTGTGTTGTGTATTTGCTACAAAACTTCGCATTTTCTTCAACAATAGATCGTTCAGCTATGCACCTTTCAGGCCATGTACGATTCATAACAGACCCTTTAAACACTTTCATTTATCTCTCAAATGGGTAAATCCAACAATGTTGTACTGGTCCACATAGATGAACTTCTCTCCCAATATGGATTGTTAAATGAACCATCAAAAAAGGAAGGCGGGAAGTACCTTTCCAACATGCATAAAGTTGTAGAAATGTCCTCCTTTAATTGTTCAACCTTATTTCTATCTACAATTCCTTGACATATTTTCTTGAAAAATGAACTTAATTTAAAAATGGAATTCCTTGGTCCTTTAGGTAGAAGCCCTCTCAACGCAACTGATAATAATTGTTGCATTAACATATGACAATCATGAGACTTCAACCCAGCTATCTTACATTCTTCTACCGATATGCAAATTCCAATATTAGATCCATAACCATTAGGTAATCTCAAGTTTGCAAGCCTTTTGCAAAAAAATTACTTTTCTGCTTTTGATAAGGTATGAGGAACAGCTGGTAGATAGAATTTATTTCCTCTACTATGAGGATGTAAATCATACCTAAAATTCATTTCTTCCATGTCTTTACGAGAGTTAATGCCATCTTTAGATTTTCCTTTGACATCCAAAAGTGTACTGATGATACTTTCACAAATATTCTTCTCCATATGCATCACATCCAAATTATGACGTACAAGTAAAGTCTGCAAATCAAACGCCAATGGAGTCATAAAAACTATACACAATTATAAGTATTGAATAAAAATGAAGGAAATATCACAGCAATTACCTTCCAATATGGTAGATTGAAAAATATTGACCTATTCTTTCACGTTACATTAGATTGAGTTGTATTCTTCTTTCTCTTCCGTTTCCCACTTTTTCCCCAGTGGTTTGTAATTTTATCAACTTCAATGAAATCTTCTTCACCTTTTTTTTATCTGTGGCCTAATACCATGTTCAATATGTCCATTAAACCAGCTCATTTTCATGCGAAACAGATGATCAAACGCGAGGAATTTTCTATGTCCCATGTACGCAAACTTCCTACCATATTTCAACCATAGTGAACATGTACTCTCACGACAAATAGGGCATGCAATTTTTCCTTTGATGGGCCACCCAGAGATGTTTTCAAATGCAAGAAAATCATGTATTGTCCATATCAAAAAAGCTTTTAAGTTAAATGTAGACTTTGTAATAGCATCATACATATCAACCCCATCATTCCATAACAACATTAAGTCATCTACAAGTAGAGCCAAATAAACATCTATGTCATTACCTGGTTGTTTCAGTCCTGGGATCAATAAACTCAACATCAAACTTTCATTTGACATGCAAATTAAGGGAGGCAAGTTATATATAGTTAAGATTATTGGCCAACAACTGTATTTAGAGCTAAGATCTTTGAAAGGATTAAATTCATCAGTAGCAAGACCTAATCTAATATTTCGAGGATCGGATGCAAAATTTGGCCACCTTCGATTAATCATTTCCCAACTCAATGAATCAACTGTATGTCTAATCTTACCGTCTGAACTTTTATTATTTGAGTGTCATCGAAGTTATGTTGACATCTCATATATTCCAAACATCCTTTTCAATCCTAGTATTATAGGAAAATAATGCAAGACTTTTGCTCGAATATTTTTCTAAAATTTTTTGTTCGTTTGTTAATTTTCCATCTCGAGCAATCACATTTTGGACATAATTCAACATACTTAAGCACCTTTCTATATAGACAACAATCATTTAGGCAAGCATGTATCTTTTCATAGTCAAGATCAAATGTATTGACAAGTTTTTCATCTCGTAAAATGAGTTTGGAAGTATATTATTCTCTGGCAACATGTGTCGAACAAGATTTATAAATTCATCAAAACCATTATCTGATAACCCATGTGAAGCTTTATGTTTAAAAATTGCAATCGAAGCTGACATATTTGTAAATGCCCTGCAACTAAGATATAAAGGAGTTTCAACATCATTAACTAAACTTTCAATCTCTTCATCTCTTCCATCAGGATGGTTTTCATGATCTGCATCATGTTGTGCATAGAAATCCTTAAACATCCTACTCGACTTAAGCATTTCTACAACATTCTGATTTGATGCACTTGCTCTCCATGAAATACCCAAGTAGTATATATAGGATCCATACCTTTAATAACCAAATGTTCATAGACTGTATCATAATGATGATGCATTAGATTCCTACACTTAACGCAAGGACATAGTATCATTTCTTAATTGGATTTTTTACAAGCTCGTTTAACAAAATTCTGTGCTCCATCGCTATATGGTCTTGAAAATCTACGAGTAAATCTTTATGATCATTATACATTGAAATTATTTTCATTTGGTAACTAGGTTCATAAGATCTAATTTCAGATGATAACCTTGATAATTGTAGCCACTCTTTGTCTATTATACGCAAAGCTACTATCCAACACTGAACATCGCAATATTCAAAAAATAGACGTGCAGGATTAAGTTCCAACTAACAGATATTAACAGGACAAAGGTAAAATAGTAGAAAGAAGAAAATTGACGCAATATATCTTAGGTATAAAAGCAATTCTCCTTTGGCAAAAAAGAAATATGCCTTTGCATGTATACCTTGTCAAATAATCCAATCAATGATATTGTTCTAAAAACGATCAAAATATAATTTATTAAGCCGATAAGGCAACAAAAATAATTCATTAAGCCAGCAAGGTAATAACAACAATCGTTAAGCCGACAAGGCAACATAAACAAATAGGCGACAACATTCAATTCAATATTTTGCCGGCAAGGCAATAACTAGAGAGATGGGGACATTTACTTACTAGGGTGTATTGAAGCTTTTGCTTTTCCTACGTGTCTGTGGAATTAAGCTTGTTGACACTTGACAATTAAGCCTGTTGACAAATGACAACGAAGAAGAATTTCGCGTTAAAATTTAGAATGAACTTTTAGTCCACTCTCTTAATTCACATTGTAATTTAAGAAAAATAAGGTCATTAGACGGAAGTATATAAAATGGTATTTCACTTTCTCCTTTCGACTCCCATTTAAAGCTTGTTGTAACCTTTTTTAGCCAAATAATTCAGGGCTAATGTTTTCCTGCACATCAACTTCATGCTTTTGCCTTTATTTTTCATGAATCCGTAAGAAGAATGATGTCTTTGTTATGTGCCATTGTGAGGTTGTTGGGGATGTCTAAAGTCAGGCACTGAAGTATGTTATATACTCATTACTTATCTCATGTCTAACTGGTATGAGACTCTATTCACACTTTCCTAAAATCTTCAATATTATGTTCCTCTAAGAACGTATATTTTAAAACTCTCTATGTAGTACTTAAGAGTATCATACTGTCATAGGGATCAACAAATTGTACTATAAACTAGAGACATTGCACATTATTCCTATCTTACACTCCACAAAAATTCAACATCCCGTCTAGTGCAATGAGTAAATAATTTTTTAAACAGTATTCTGTAGGTGACCGGAAAGCTGGAGAGAACTGGTAAAACAGCTGCGAGCTTCTGCCAATACTAGTAACATGTAGGAAACAAAAACACATGAACAAGTAATAATGGATAAGAAGTCTGCAAAATTCAAGTTCCTCTAAAATGGACCTACCATTTGAAGTCCAACCAGTTATATGCAATATATCACTTTATTTCAAGCCACAAAGTTTTTTTGGTCCCATTAGATTCATACACTTATACATGATAGGAGATAGCATTCCTCTTATTTTTAATCATCAGTTCATTTTTTTTTTTGTCCCTAAACAATCAAATTCTTCAAAGAGATAGAGAGGAAAAAATGATCAGTTTATATGCTCAATCTCATTTATCCACTGCTACCCTAATCCTTTTCACTTGCATATGGATTCCATTCCATCAAATAAAACAGGCAATCCTTATCATTTTTGGCTTACTCTTCTATGCATTTTATCGAGGGGATAATGTCCATTGTCGGGAAGAGCCAATATTAGTAGTACTAGATCTTCCGGTGTGCCAATTTCAAGATTTGGATTTAACACAGTAACACTCAATTTGCGATAATTACAAAGTAACACTCAACCCTCGTCACTCAGCCATTAGTTATGCAGTACTACTCGCCCATTTCAATTTGCTATAAACCCTCTTTAAAGAACTTTAACACAGTAACACTTAACCCTCATCAGCCATTCCATTCCCTTAATCCCTTTCCCTTCCAATAGCCAACTCTTTCCAAAAACTTCTCTAAAATTCAATTACAGTACACCCCACAGCCTACGTACAATAAAAAAGACCATTTATCAATTAAAATCAAGCCATCAAAATTATAATAAGTAAATACGTAAATGTAAAGGGTAAAAAACTAAAAGAATTGAACTCACTAGGGAAGGAAACTCGAACTCACTGTTTTGACAACAAAAATGCCCAAGCCCCAGCCAGTAGCCACTCGATAGAAGGAGGCCACTCGGTGTTTGAACTCATTGGGAGTCTGAGATAGTGGCCAGTGGGACTCAAGCCTCGAGGCTCCGCGCCTCCGCCGCTTTAGCGAAATGCGAAGCCAAGTAGCCAACTAACCAAGCGAGAAACTGGAAGACTGGAACTAAAACTCTGGAAGACTGGAAGAGTTGAAGTCTGGATTCTGGAAGTCTGGAACTAGAGCTGGAAGTGGAAGAAGGAGAAGTCGAGCGAGAAAGAAAATGGAATGGATTTCAATTTGGGAATTTTGGGGATAATGGATCAGGATTGCAGGCTTGAGCTTGAGCTTGAGAGTTTTGGATTATAAACGAGTATTCAAATTACAATTTTGTTTGGGCCAAAAAATGGAGATGGGTCAATTTTATTTGGACACGGGCTGCTCACAAAAATGAATGGACTAAACCAAACAAAAAAAGGAAACTAATGGATCTATGCTTGGGCGAGCACACTTAAAAAATAAGCAAAAATTGACCCAAACGTCGGGTTGGTTCAGTTCAGTCAGTTTTGGTGGGTTGGTGATGAGGTTTGTGTGGAGGAATAGACACTTGCGTATATGGAATACTTGGATGGTCAGCGTTCGAAGAAATTGGCATAACTTTTGCATACGGTATTCGTTTTGGGCCCATAACCCCATTCTGAAAAGCTTATGATGATTCTAGATGAACTCACCGCTTCGTCATGATGTATGATGGATTTTGACCGTTTGAATTCGTTTATTAGGTCAAAACGGTATTTAATGTTTCGTAGTTTATTATTTTCCGTATTTGTTATTCCCACTTTGTAACCCAGCCCATTAAAGGACTGCTGACCTATTAGATTATCTATTCTTTTCGTATTTAAGACTCTAAAAATGTCTCCTATTGTTTTTTATTGTTCATGAAATAAGAAAAATGTTTGTTTCTTGCGTTCAATCGGCTTGAGTTATAAGTATTGTGTGTTTGTAGATTCGATCTACATCAGTTAGGTTGGATTTTGCCCACCTCTAGTTGTAGTAGTTGAAGTTGACGAGAGGCAGAGGTGCGAGACTGAAGCGTGGATAATGGCGAGGTGAGGTTGAATTGGGAGTTAAGGACTGCAACATTTTTCTCTTGGGCTTCTAAATTGAAAGGCCCAACAATCCAAAAAAAAGGCCCATTAAAGGACTGTTGGCCTAGTAGGTTATCTTTTGCACCATTTAAAAAGCATTGTAAAAAATCTACCTTTTACAACGTTTAAAAAACGTTGCAAAAAGTCTATCTTTTGCAACGTTTAAAAAACATTGCGAAAGGTATCTTTTGCAACATTTTTGGAAAGTTGTGAAAAGGTAGACTTTTTGCAATTTCCAAAAATGTTGCAAAAGATACATTTCGCAACATTTATTTTAAAAATGTTGTCAAAACTCAATTTTATTGACTAATTACAACATTCATTTATTCAAATGTTGCAATAGACCCTTTTAACAACACTTAACTACCGAATGTTGCCTTTTATATGTTGCAATAGACCATTTTTGGTGTAGTGTACATTTGTTTGTAGTTATGGAGGGAAAAGAGTTAAAAATGCTAGCGATTCTTTGAAGTCGTAAGCAACAATTCAAAGTGGATGTAAAGCCATGATAAATGTATATTCAGATATTTGCGATATATAAATAATCAAAACGGTATATTCCGACCACATTCATGAAAACTAGCCCTTCAAAGTTCAGGCCATATTGATGCAACCGAAAATTGAGTGCACGTGTGAAACGACGACTTGAAGTAAATGACATGGCTGGATTTTTGTTACACAAAAGTTACAACTTTACAATCATTCAAGCAAATGAATATGAGTGTATGACTTGCATAGAAAATGATTGTCAAATCTATATTGAAATAATTAGGCGTTTAAAATTTGAAGAATAAGACACAGCAGCAAATACAATTATACTTTTCTAAAATGCAAGAACGGTGCTCGAGCTTCTACTTTGTTATGCATTTGTAGGGATGACAGTAGCTCGGCCCTTTAACCCATGAACTCGGCTCGGGCTCGTGGCGAGCTAGGCTCGAGCTTGAGCTCGGGGGTGAGCTTGTAATTTTTTTAATTTTTTTGGGTAAATTTGTACATTTTTTGTCAATTTACATATTTTTTTACAAGCTCGTGGGCTCGTCAAAAATGGCTCGTGGGATTGAGCCTCCTGCTCGGCTCGGGCTCGTCAAATGCCCACGAGCCAAGCGGCCGAGCCGACAAACCGCTCATCCCGTTTGACATCCCTATGCATTTGGATGAAGGGTTGCGGCTAAAAAACATTTTCTAGGCAGATAATAGGAGTAGGCAAACATATAAGGAGTTCGATGTTGTCACCTTCGACACCACATACCTCACTCTTTTTTTTTTTACCCTTTTTGTTGTAGTGAAGTATCATGGACAATTGACACTCCTTGGATGTGGTCTGGTATCGAATGAGGATACATATACATTTGTGTGACTATTTTGGACATGGCTATAATGTGTGCATAGACAAGCTTTCCATGTGATAATTACAGATCAAGACAGGACTATAAAAATACAATTCAGATAGTGTTCCCCAATATAAAGCATAGATGATGTTAAGAAATTACCAGTAAAGTTTGGATACCAAATGAATAAAAGTTCAATATTTCCTACTATGCACAATTTAGTTATTTTATAATTCAATGAGGATTCATGGTCATTTGTAAATGTTGGAATCCTGATGTAGTGGCGAAGTACATCAATAACTATTTTACATCTTTGAATCATTAGAAAGAATGTATATACATAAGAGTTGACGACATGATTTTATGCTAATGCATTCAATGGATGACAATAAGTTGCAAAATATTATTCCTGATTTCAAACTACAAATACATATATTTACATAAGTGAAGAACATAGTACAACGTTCATTTCAATTACAAATACATACATTTACATAAGTGAAATTGCAATTTAATTTAAAGGAAACTACTTCAGCTCAGGTCAGCTCATTTCCAATCTTATCCCCTTTAGTTACATGCTCTTTCTTTGAGTATAGTCATGTTCAAAGAAATCTCCACGTCTTGTTCCTCAGTTAACCGACATCGAGTTTCGAACATGCAAAACAAAACTTGAGTACTGGTAACAGAACTTGACTCACCACTCATTTCTACCTTGTTGACCCACTCCCAAAAATCACATTTCACACTACACATATTAAATAGTCTACCTTTGTTCTTAGTATTCTTCTCCATCTCAAAGCATTTCAGAAAAAAAGATGTTTACACTATGGGCAGGGGCGATTGTTCTGGGCATTCCGCAAAAAAATGCATTTTCAGTCTACTGTTATGACAGACTCCATAATTTTTTCTCTCATGGTAAGTTGAAATCAAACACCTAACAAGATGATAAGCACAACATATATATAAACAAATGAAAACCTAACGATACAAGCAAAATACTCTTGTCTACCATTCTTCTAAACCCAAAACAAAAGTCATGGAAAAACGAAAACCTGATTCATGAATACTTTTATTATTTTGAGTTTCACAAGACGTGTATAAAATTTGATTTTATCGACAATAAACTGTTTATGAACATCATCCAAAAATAGGCTCAATCTCTTAGCCCAGATTCAGTGAGTATGCTTTCAAGCTTGGCATTTCTAAGGTAACTATCAATCCTAGATTGATTCTTGCCATCATACTTTGCTTATTGCATAGTTTTAACACTATGTTCAAACTTTACATATATGAAAGGACTGGTGTAACTAATTCTTTTAGCTAACATTGGATGGCATGCCAATAGCATGTTTGGGCTAAGCTTAATCTTCAATAAAGTCTACAGGTGATTTTTTTTGTTCCCAAACATGTTTCAACAAATTTTTTTCCACACACTACTAATTTTAAATTTTCACCAATATAAAAGAATTCACTTTAAAAACTTATTCATAAGCAAGTAATTTTTTTAAAGCCCATCCACAATTGCACCAACGCTAAAGGATTATTGAAAGAACAAGATTTTCGATAACATGAAGAGATTATTAAATGAATATGGGTCTCCTTTAAACCTTGGATTAAAAAAAAAAAACCATGGCCACGTCCAACTACAAATTTCTTCCAAATCTCCTACAATTTCACCTTTGAAACTGCAATCTTTGTGATTGGATCTAGTCTGACTTTGACTTATATGTAATGTACCTGAGTTTTTTGTAGATTTGGTTAGAGAAGATGGGTCATGGGGGCTAAGAATCAATGAAAAGCTGACGAATGTTGCAGAAACGAAAGGTCGAACATGTCAACGACATGCATTCCATTGCGGTCGACAGTGTCTCTCTCGTAGCTGGAGAAGACAGATAAGGAGTGCCGCATAGAGGAGTCGATGGTTTTTGCAATATGAAGGAAAACTTTGAGATGAAAAGGGTTATGATTTGGGGGTGAAACATATTATATTTTTTGGGCTGGTTTAACTCAAATTATTATCAAATTAAATTTGGCATCCTGTTTTTTAAACAAGTCACCTCACCATGTCAAACCACGTGTCAACCAGTTCTGGCACCATAACGCGATTGATGTAACTATGTCCGAATTATTCATTATATCCAGGGCAACATGGGCCCTGGACGTTTAGCATCTTTCAACTAGGTCTATTCCACCATGGATTACTCCATACGTATAGGGCATTTTGTCGCCAGGCGAAACACCCAACCCCCACCTATTCCATGTCCCCCTAGTAGCGTACAGCGCCACGCATAGCATGATTTTTCCACCATTGCTCATGTAATAGGTTGTCAGCAGTCAGCACCTAGAGAGGGATCAAAATTAAGCAACTCTCACAAATGGGAATGGATGGTGGGTCTTGGGTCTATGCCGTGACAAATAGGAAGTGTAAATGGGCTAGAACTAGATCCACAACATTGAATTTAGAATAGACGATGGCATCAATCTATGAATGAGCCGATTCGGTTCTTTAGTGAACTAGATGAGGACTACCAATCCCCGGGTAATTGATGCAAAATGTTCTTATTGTTTGTCTTTATTGAGCTTTTTTCTTTCTTTCATATTTGTTTATTTAAATAGGAGTGTAAATCATCATTGTACAAGATTTTTAACAGGGGAGAAAATGGTAAGAATGTTTTGTGCAACTAAATGTCAATTTGAGAATCCCAAATATCATAATTGACACAATATAAACGACCAATGCAATAAAGACAAATGATTCGGACATTTTGTGTCCATTATCCATCAATCTAGAATAGCGAGCCTGAGATCCAATTAGCCTAATAGTTTAAGGTCTCGTGTTTAACTATACTTGAAAAGAATTTAGACTTTCGATTGTAATATTAATGTTTGTGATTGAATTCGAAGAGTATGCTTACAAATGAATTCTTTGAAATAATAATAATGAGGTCATTATTCAAGGTTTCGAAGTAGATAACTCCTAACGAACATTTTTTTTCGAGAATGCATTTTTTCAAGTCTCATTTTCAACCATACATTCTTTCATAAAATGATTGTACACGTATTTCAAAAAAAATTCCTTACTTTTTAACCACACATTCTCTAAAAAATCACGATTCAATAATACATTTTACCCCAAAATGTGGATTTACAACATTTTAAATATTCTAAGTTATTGCTGAACACGAGTCACATTGAACGAATTCAGGCTCCATTATGTACAATAAAAATAGCATTATTCTTTTGCTAGTAAGGTCAACTTACTTTAGAACATTAAACTCATTGATCTTCTAATTAAAAAGAAATTTATTTTACTAATCAACTTAATTGACAATATATTAGTTGTCTATGTGCTGACATCCAAAGATGCGCTCATTTGGATTATAAATAAATCAATTATTATCAACTTAATTGAATGGTAATTATGAAATAAAACTAGCCAGGTCCGTTAATCAGTGAGGTTTAGAATGCAGATTATACCTGTTATATATTTAATTAATGTTTTAGTATATATTCCAGAAGGATAAGGTGAAGCTGGCTTTGCATGAAAACTGGTCCATATTCATTAAGATAAGGCACAACAATCTCCTGAAGACAAGGAACTACGCTAATTCCAATGCCAGCTTTGATTTCATGTAATTAATATTGCATCTTGCATTGTCTGGAGAAAGAAAAAAGGAGGAAAAACATGTGAATATGATCTTCATCGAGTTTCTGAATTATTCCCAATTAGCTAATCATCATTTTTGAACATATTCAAAAACTTAGATTACCGAACTAAAGAATGTCGGTGGCTATGGCCATCTACCAAAATATAAGCAACAATAACTAGGGAAACACACAGATGCAGAACTATTATTCGTGATTTATTAAACAGTGAACTACTAGTACAAATATTCATGATCGAAAAGTACTGAATTCTCTTTCGAAAGGAAAGCTGAGAAAGGGAATTTGGCTCAAAATTGCCCGTTTTTATTGATTATAGGGTTTCTATGTATTCGAAAGTTACTGCTACGTAGGTTTTCATACCAACACTTGATACAATTAAGTCACTTGATACAATTCGGGAGGAAGTTAATTTTAGTTTCACATTTATTCAGATTAAATTGTTAAGTATTGGTTAATGTGTCCTAAATTCAAAAATAATGTTATCCGTCCCTGATTATTTTAAGTATCGGTATAATGTAAAAATGAAGTCACAATCATATTGTTCAATGCATAAAAAGGATCCCATGTTTTCTGAACAAGTCAACAACAATACAACTTTTTATATAGACTGAAATTGAATAACGTTACTTTAAATTAAAATATGAGGATTAAAAATTGTCATTCATATCTCTATGAATGACTGGGCATTGGAGACAGACACAAACACAGAAGTCCAAACCTACCAATCTACCATAATTTCGGTCATTTATAATGTGTTTTGGAGCTTTTAAAATGAGGATTAAAACTTAAAGGAGAGCTCAAACTCTTCCAACTGTTACATCAAACCATGAAGCTTGGGCATTTCTCTCGGAGCAGTGTGTTATGTAGTGATACATGTCAAAATTTGTCATTCTTTGAACGTTGTGGGATACACGTCCAACATGTCACATATCGTGTCTTGTTTTCTAGAAAAGTTGAATCTGCATGACCATATCATGTAATGTCTCTTATTCGTCTATATTCGGCATACATTATACGGTATATATGATACTCTAAAGCAAGTTTAATTAGGTGATTTAAGACATAGGTGTACTAGTGGAGAATCAAGGCTGGAGCCTGTTATAGATCAAGCGAATGTAAGATATAATATAAAAATTAAAAAGATTAGAATCCACGTGCTAATGGATTCTTAAGTGTGTACGAAACTGGGAAGGAAGGACACCTATTCAAACTAGACTGTATATAAGATATATGGTGAGGAATCCGAGACGACGTGCATTGGCGAAAGAACCGCCGAAGGTTTTGCTGATTTCCCCCTTTTTATCTAATTACACTACTCTCCTCTCTCTTCTTCCATTTACTAAAAACTCTGCCAGCTAACAAACCCCATAAGTATACAAACTTGTCTCATTTAAACTTTGAGTTATGCTACAATGACAAAGAAGATCTACAAAGTTAGGTTACAAAATATAATCTATACCAATTATTTCAAAAACAGATTTTTAAATCATTTGAAATCAAGGGTTTAAATTTTGTCAACACATTTTGGTACTCCACTTTTGTACACCAACTTTGTAGGAGTAGAATTATTCTTAAACTTTTAGATGACCTAATTTAACATGCATAATTGATAATACCGTAGAGTCTTTCTGCTTCTAAACTCTTGAATTTGTTGGACCGGCTTATTTAAAAGTTCAAATTATTGAAGAAAAAATGAAATTATATATTTTCAAAAACACGTGGAGGCCATACTCATTTTTTCATCTAAGACAGCAATAAGATTTGAACCAATATCATGTTGAACTAACTCGTTTAAAAACTTAAGTGATTGACATATTTATTTATTTAATGTCTTCAATGTGGATCGATGTACTTCATGTTCATCAACTATATATAGTTAATTCACAATTCTTTTTTTCTTTGTCAGAACACGAATATATACTAGTTAACCCTTACTACTAATATAGGGCCACAAAAGTTGAAAACCCTCATTTTTCTATTTCCAAATTCTGAAAACCTCTGCTAGTAGTTTGTATTCGATTCTGTTCTTATTCAATGGCACTGGCCAAGGACCCTATGCCTCATGATTCAACTTTGGGTTCAGTCCAAGCCACTGCATATTATGGAAATAATTTTGGAGGATCATCATTTCACTCTTCCATAAATCCTTCTGCCGAGCTCAATGGAATGGATGAGCCCCAGAAAATGGCATTCCAAGAGGGCGAAAAAGTAGCCGTTTTTGCAAAGAATTTTACTATGAGCAATTCTTCTTCAGTATCCAGTCCTAGCAGCTCGAATTCTAATGGATTAGGGTACCTAGTGGCACCATATCTGTCTGAAGAAGGTCATACAATAATTAGCTTCAAACCTGAGTATGGTAATTTCATGCAAACCGGTGTATCATTGCTTATTTTTGAGCAAAGCAAAGGCTTGAAAATGAGTAACCAACAAGATGATTATTCAGTATGGGAAGACAATTTGCACGGTAATTATCAGTATCAGTTGAATCCCAAGTGCAGCACCCCCACTCACAGCCTAATAGAAACATCCAACAGCCTAAATGCCATCGGCTATGGCTCTCCGGGAAGTGGAGGGCAATTTAGGTGGCTAAATACTGAGGCAAATACACATACTAATGGAATTCAAGAGAGTGCTAGGCAAGAAACTGGCTCGAATAAACGCCCAATTATGGTAATACACTGAACTTCAGCAGTAAATTCTTTAAATATAGAGTTGCATGCATAAATTTCTGAGTTAATTCTTTTCACAGGGAGAGAATTCGCAGGCTCATAAGAAGCAATGCACTGTTGCTTCAAGCGTTGGTTCAAAGAATAAGCACAAACCAAAGTCAACACCTGCGAAGGATCCACAAAGTATTGCAGCCAAGGTTTGCTTCTTTTTGAAGTACTTAATCTTATTTTGGCTGGATTATAAGTTATCTGCAAATCAAGCAAGATCAAAAAGGGAAATTAAAAGGCTAACTAGAAGCATGTTTGTATTGTAGAATCGAAGAGAGCGGATCAGTGAGCGGCTTAAGATACTCCAAGATCTTGTCCCCAATGGCTCCAAGGTAGTAATCCGTTCTTCTTCGTGTAAATTTGTTAGAAATTTTTAGAATATATATAGTTTATCCTTAAATTTTCGTCTGAAGGTTGATTTGGTTACTATGCTGGAAAAAGCAATCAGCTATGTCAAGTTTCTCCAATTGCAAGTGAAGGTGTGTTTTATTGCCAATTTTCTTGTTACCAAAGCCCAATTCTATATGTGAATCAAATATGGCTTCAATTATAGATATTTTCTGTACCTTTCTCAGACCTTTAGTCGGATATTTACAGGTATTGGCAACTGATGAATTTTGGCCTGCGCAAGGTGGAAAAGCTCCTGAGCTTTCTCAGGTTAAAGAAGCCATTGATGCCATACTCGCGTCTCAAGTAGACAGGAATTCAAGCTCAAAATGATGCATAAGTTCCTCAAGAAGAAGAAGAAGAAGATGTCAAAAGGAAAAATCAAGAAAATAAATATGCAAAGCCCCTGCTTGACCCACGATCTTTAAAAACTTATTTTTCTTCCAACTTATTTTCAACTAAATATTTTTTCAATAAAATAATTTTATACGTAAACCAAATACTTTTTCATACTTTTAAATCACATATTCTCAACAAAAAAAAAATAAAAAAAAAATCTAAAAAAAAAAATAAAAAAATCACTATTATAGAATCTATTCTCCCAAAAAATGAGATCAAACAAACCCATAATATGATGCTCCAAAATCAACATGAGGCTGATAGGAGTGAATTGCAGCTGTATATTTTGGAAGTTGTTAATTAATTTTCTTGATTCTTCTTGTTATCATTAACTTGTAATAGAATCTTAAGCTAAATTTAAAGCATGAATCTATCTAATTTTTATTACCTTTCATTCGTTTAACCATGGGTGAGTCTACGGTGGGGGCAATGGGATTTGCTACCTCCACACTAAATTTGAAATCCAAGATTTTGCAATAGATTTTTCAATATTATTTTACACAAGATTTACACAAAAATAATAATAATAATAATAAATAAATAAATAAAATCCTTATAATTCCAATGTATTTTGACTTAGTGATAAAGTTACATTTAGAACATCTTTTATCAGTTTATAATAGATCTGTATATGGCCAGAGTATCAAAAACAAATTTCATTAATTAAAAATTGTTTTTGCTGCATAAAGGTTGCCAATTCACTGTGATTAGAAGATTATCAGTACTAATCCAACTGGATTTGACTTCTTAATTATATTATAATACATTATGATTAACTTGGCAATTAAAATTATAAAGCAATGTACTGCATAGTTTGGTTGAATGTACTAGATACTTACATGGACGTTATACATAGCATATATACTCAAAATAATAAGAAAAAGAAAAACTAAAACAATATTTTATGACAATATTCTGGAATTACTAATCTTGCGTCGTTACTTAAATAGTTAAAAATTAAACGAATATTGAAAATAATATCAAAATAGATAAAAGTCTTGAATTCATATCGATCGCTCAACATTTTTGAAAATTCAACATGTTGGTTTGGAGAAAAATAAATTGGTCTGGACATAGGGAAACATGTTGAAGATATAGAAATTAAGAATAATTTTTTCTATCTAAACTATTGATGATCGTCAGTCTACATAAATGAAGTCCATCAACATAATTCCCTTCAATCTGCATTTGTATTGAATTGTTCTTTTAATATAAAAGTTTGCGAAGTAAATTTTTCCAACGCTAAATGACTGCTGCAATCCACAATTTTTACCACTTTGGCACTGTTATATTACCATTTCTTCTTGACCTACCATTCTTAACTTACTATAAATTATTTGTAGCGTCTCTAATGACGATTTCCAATCAAAATTAGTTATACTGATGTAAAATTTGAAAACTACATTTAAATTTCAATTTCAATTTAAATAAACAAAATAAAAATTACCTAAAAATACCAAAAGGGGGGGGGGGGGGGGGGGGGGGGGGGG
>NW_019227515.1:119134-152397 GCF_002742605.1 Olea europaea var. sylvestris | reverse complement strand
AAAATAGGGGGGGGGGGGGGGGGTGCGTGTGGGGAGTAGAGAAAGTGGTGCTTCATGTCCTAAGATGCCACCCTATTTTGTCAAGAATCATTTAGTTACTATTAGAACACAAATAAAGTATTTTAGTTGTCCGTAAACATACAAAATAATAAATTCCCTGTATTTCATCCAAGCATTTATATGTATATAACATATAAAAAAATAATTTTGAGAATTTTGAAAATTAAGTTCGTGCTTGGTTTAGTTAAAAAAATCAATAAAAATGTAAGTTAAAGTCTACAACTTTTATCAATTTTTAACTACAAATTTCATTAACATAGATCGAAATATACTAGAAAGTTGATTTTTAGCAAAATTAAACAAGGGCTAAATTATGAAAATAAGCTCTGACAAGATAAATTTCATTGGGGATGTTTAAATAACGAGGGACTAGAAAGCACGTGTGTGGAGTTCAATTAAGGATCACATGGGCTTCCCACATGCCGATTCCCATGTACACTGCAATTCTTTCCCCAAACACTAAACTAAAATGAATCCACAGTATAGTATTATTTTGGAATTTTAGTTGTGCCGCTCAACTGATTTACTTGTCCGCTCAACTGATTTACTCCAGTGGTTTTCTCTACTAGTTTGTTAGTAATTTATAGCTTTTTATGAAATTGATTAGTGTTGGGACTCTTAGTAATTATTTGGTAAAGTGATTATTTTATTCAATTTGAAATTTCAAAATAATACTGTGGATTCATTTTAGTTTAATGCCGATGGCAAGAAGGGGCAACAAATTATGAGAGAGCGAAGAGTGAAGGGAAGAAGAAGAGAAGCAGCCTAAGGAAGAATGAAGAAGAAGAAAGAGTGAAGAGCGAAGGGTCTAGTTGCAGCAGAGATGCGAGCTAGAGAGGAGTATGATTTCTTCATTTAATTGAAAAAAAAAAAAAAGAGGGGCCATGGAAACGAGGCCCCCTTCAGTTTTGGGCCTGAGGCGTAGGTCTCATCCGCCTCGCCTCAGGACCGGCCATGAGTGGATCGTGGAGGAATCATTTTTTTAAAAGAATCATGGATGATCATTTGAGCCCCTCAATTGACAAACAACTTTCGTTTATCTTCTTTCAATCAAAAAAAAAAAAAAATTACATATCCAATCGAGTAGTGTATCTTCATTATTGTATGAGTCCAGCTTCATAAATCTTTTGACCTTAAAATGTCATTCGAATATTTTCATACCGTAGGAAAATATAAATCTCCTTATAAAACTTTTGTTCGCTTGTCTCTAGCAAATACTATGCCGACACTTAAATTAATTCTACTGCATGTGTTAACATTAATAATGCCAGATATTGAGTCGCTATGACATCCTTAAGAAACCACAGGATTCCTCAAAGGTTAAACTCTTATTAGTACATAGCAAATGATAGAATGCATATATGTCTTGTCGAATTTTCAGTCATTGCCTAAACTTTAATCAAATTCTCGATATTCCATGTGCCAAATTCAACAACCCATAGGTTCTCATACACAGCTTTCATATTTAACCCCTATTTAGTGCTTGTTTGATAGGAATTTTGTTAATTGATTTTTTGACCGTTAGAGATAAAGTGTGTTCTATATTTGAGAAAAGAATTCAAAAATGACGACTGAAATAATCAAATAACGGTAAAAAAATTGATTTTAATTGAATTAAAATTTCTACCAAACATACTCTTAATTTTTTTTTTTAAATTATAGTAAATTTTGATAAAAGATAATGAAATGTGTATGTAATTAAAAATGAGTTTGAAGAAAAATGAATTCTAAAAAAGCGAGGGTCAAACATAGATTTATCACATAAACAATATTAGCATGAAGCGTTCATTTAGGGTGATTTTAGCATGAAGTTAAACTTCTATTTTATTTAGAAAATTGGTATTAAAATTTCTCAAACTCCACTGTATTTTTTTTCTTGTACGTAAGAACTGAAGATCAACATTTCAAGTTCTATTCAGAATGGTTTTATCTATTCAAAATACAATAAATAATTTACTATTAAAATATAACTATACGCTAAATGCCCCGATAATCTCTTATAATCAGATACCATTAATTACTAATTAGAGGGAATTCGTCTTGTACTTGTCATCAACATAATACTTAAATTATTGCCCCCCAAGGCACATCCCAACTGGCAAAGATGAGGGTGCTTCAATGCTGGCAGATCAGAGGTCATGAGTTCGATTTCTGGAAGGCTCTTGGAAGGCAGATATTCTCCTAGAAGGCAGGATTTATCCTGAAAGACAGGAGCTCTATTAGAAGGCAAGGTGCAAAAATTGAAAAACGACTTGCTTGACACTTTGGCAGATCAGTTGAGAGGGCTCTTGAGCACTGATCAGTTTGGGGCACAACATGCGATTTAACCTGTCTGCAGCTTGAGGGGTCAAGGTATAGACTCCAGAATTTAGTCACTGTAAGTTAGATATCTGGATATCAAAAAAAAAAAAATACTTAAATTATTAGGCATATTAAATCATCAGAGAATGACAGATTATAAATATGTAATAAACAAAGTAAGAACTGGGATACGTATATTAGTGGTTTGTCTCGATCCAAGTCATGTTCAATAGCGTGTGCACGTGCATGAATAATGACAATCTAGTCTACTTTCAATTAAATTCTTTTTGCTTTATCAAATTTTGACTTGTATATATATTTTATAAGTTGGCAAGTTGTTTAATAAGTTGTCCAAAGTTTTGAACATGGGAAACAGACTGTACGGGAAACTATAGTTGCAAAGAGTTTGAAGACTTGGACAATTATCATTGCATTATTTAATATACATTTTGCATACTAATTGGATGTTTTGACAATAATTTAGAAAACCCTGAAAGATTGTTTCTTTTTTCATTTAAAAAAAAAAAAAATAAACTCTAAAGGAAATATAGAGAACTAAACACAGAGAGAACTTCTAAAAAATCTGAAAGTGTGATAATTTTACTACTGTGTAAAATTAAATATTTACTTTTCTCAAATCGAAGGAACATAAATAATATTCTTTTATAATGTGATATTTTCTATATATATATTTTTTATGTTTTTCTCTTATCTACAAACAAGTGAAGTTGAATTTTACGTCTATAGACAGTTTAATTTTTCTATTTGTTTGTCTGAAGATTTTATCTCTAAAAGTTAAGAGAATAGGAATATCAAAACCAAGTCGAAACAATGGGTTAACAACAATTTGAACTAATCCAATATGAAAATATTTAAATCTCTTCTTGTGGGATTCAATAGCATCTATTGAAAATAAATTAATATATGCATTTTGACTCTTGATAGATAATGTTTGTTCAAAAGTTTTGATAACATAATTTTGAGTAAATTCAAACTTTCCCATTTCATAAATAAAGCTTTTTTCTATTTTTGGAATAATCCAGTTATGAAGTCTTTGTTCAATTTGAGCAATTTGAATTTCATGACCATTAAAATCATTTAATGTAGATGTAGATGATTGATCTAATTTTTCTTTATTTTGAAAAACATCTGATATATTTTCAGATATATTACTAGATCTCCTAAATTAACTTGAAATCGAAGACATAAATGAATAAAGTAAAATGATAATAACTTATCAAATCAAACACAATGCAAATAGGATATACTGACTCTTACTAGGCCTATAACGTTATTCAGCGACATCCAGGTTTGAACCAAATTTTCCTATTGACAATATATTTGAAAGGGAAGGTTCTACATGTATCAAATAGGTAATATATATGGGTCAAGTCAAGCCTTTGAACTTGATTGTTGGTAATTAATTTACCATTGACCAAAGCCTATAAAATTATATTCTGACGTTTACATCATAGTTTGAGATTCATTGGGTATCAAAACCCAACAAATATGCTTACATTTACTAAGAGTAGATTATCGTATGCATGAGTATTTGTAGAAGTTGATGCTTCTAAAGAATTGATTTGATCAGTCCAAATGAAGCTACCTATTAGGAAAGTGATAGACCAAAACTTCTTTTATGAATTCAAAACTTCTTTTATGAATTTGAGCTGAAGTTTTGCGCTACTTGTAAAATGTTTGGCCACTCAACATTTGGCTGCAACGCAAGGAAACAAGCAAAGTTGTTGTAAATCGTACACTACCCAACAAAGTTGTTGTAAATCAACATAATGAGGGTACGTCTAGATTAATATTTTTGTTGCAAAAGAGGCCGCAAAGAAAACGACACAAAGGTCGAAATCATAAAAAATCCTTCACTGAAGCAGACAGAAACAAAAAACGAAAAAGCAAACTGAAGGGACAGGTTGCCTAGCAGAATGCAACAAAAAAATTATGGGGATCAAATTGATCTTAACCAAACTGGATTGAGTATGATTCGATACGGGGTTGTACACGTTCAAACCCCAATATACATGAAGTTCCTAACGAGAAATTCAAAGGAAAACTTGAGGAGCAACAAAATAAATCAACGAAGAAAGACAGAAAGAAGTGTAACTCCCTTCATGTATCATCTAGAAGTTAGAAATGGGATTCGGCATTTTGTGTCTTGTGTTGAATTTAATTGTAGTCATGCTAAGAATCAAGAATCGCTATATAATAAATTAATAAAACGAATTCATACCTGCGGAAGTCATTGTTGATATGAATAATGGTTATAATAGCGGTCAAGATCTTCCCCTCCTTACTCCTCACAAAGTAATAGCTATCAATGGGGCAAGCTAATGAAACATATATAGAGAGGAGAGGGAACATAGCCTTTATATATAGGAAATAATTTGAGCCGTCCCATTACGACTAGAATTCTAATTAGGGTTTATTTTCGGCCCACATACTTTAAATTACCACTTCAAATTAATTACAACCCGTAAAGTGTAAAAGGCTCAATTGATCACTTAATAAATTTGGCCCAAACACAAATATCATTATGAGTCATATATCTAACCCGTAAAATTTTGCAATCGAATGTAAAGCCTACATATGAAATTATTAATTATTCCAACATTCTCCCACTTGGGCAAACATTTGATTGCCATAACAAAGTTTGAATACCCGGGTTAGACTACATAGATGGCCACAAAAGTATAGCTCCAATGATGACACCTTACGTAACATGATCCGGTCCAACAAGAATATTAACATCGAACATGGAAGTCATTACACCAATTTAAGAGATGTAAGACCATTCCACAGCTACAAATGTCAACATCCTTATCGATATGAATCCCCATCCTCCAACCAATGTGGTAGTATGTGTTATGAACTTAGCACCAAATGTGATTAAAACTGTGCTAACTCATATCGGTCCTCATAATACTTCGAATCAAAATGAAGCCATATGTCTCTAAAAGAGACTCATCTTATATCTTTATACGTCATATTTCAAGATGCCAATAATATAAAAAGACATAAATCAAATGCATGCTTAAAAATAGTTCATGGATAGGGAAAATTTATTTTATTATCAGAAGGGGCTGTACCCGAAAATATATGAGTTGCCGCAAGGGATCAAGCCCAAAACGTAGTTCTTTACATAAATAACTCCCACTAACCAAAAATATCAAATGTTTTCACAATACCCATATTAGTAACATGTGTTTTAAAAACTTTTGGAGCGAGTCCCTTAGTCAAGGGATCTGCAACCATCGCCTCTGTATTGATATACTCTATTTTCATCTGCCCTTCTTTGACTCTGTCTTTAACAACCAAATATTTGATGTCAATATGTTTTGATCAACCAGAAATTTTATTATTCTTTGAAAAGAATACTGCTGCGCTGTTATCACAGTAGATGGTGATCGGTCTTGAGATGGAATCAACAACTTTCAAGCCAGAGAAGAAATTTCTTAACCAAACGGCTTGGACTGTAGCCCCATAACATGCCACAAATTCAGCTTGCATAGTAGAAGATGCCACTAGAGTCTGTTTAGCACTTTTTCAAAAAATGGCACCACCAGCTAATGTAAAAATGTAACCTGAGGTTGATTTCAAATCATCTTGACAACCAGCAAAATCAGAATCTGAATATCCTACCACCTCAAGATGATTTGTACATTGGAATGTAAGCATATAACTTTCAGTTTTCTTCAAATATCTCATAACTTCCTTAACTGCTTTCCAATGCTCTTGTCCTGTATTAGACTGAAATCTGCTAAGGACGCTTACTGCGTAGGCTATATCCGGTCTAGTGCAAACTTGACCATACATCAAGCTTCCCACATCACTAGCATATGGGATCATCTTCATAAACTCCCTTTCCAGCTCATTCCTTGGACATTGAGTTTTGTTAAACTTATCTCCTTTTATGATAGGTACATCACCAGGTGCACAATTCTGCATATTAAACCTTTCTAGAACACGTCTTATATAAACTTTCTGAGAAAGTCCCAATAAACCACGATTTCTATCACGATGTATTTCAATGCCAAGTACATAGGAAGCTTCTCCAAGATCTTTCATCTCAAAATTAGCAGACAACATTTTCTTTATCTCATGAAGCAGCCCTAAGTTACTGCTAGCAAGTAGAATATCATCAACATACAATACAAGGAAAATAAAATTTCTCCCACTGGTTTTAAGATAAATGCATTGATCAATAGTATTTTCAACAAAACCAAGAAATGTCACAACCTCATCAAACTTCAAATACCACTGTCGAGATGCTTGCTTGAGACCATATAAGGATTTGTTTAACTTACACACCAAGTTTTCTTTTCCTTTTACAACAAAACCTTCAGGTTGTTTCATATAAACCATTTCAGAAAGATCTCCATTCAAAAATGTTGTCTTAACATCCATTTGATGAAGCTCCAAATTGTAGTGTGCCACAAGAGTCATGATAATTCGAAAAGAATCTTTCGACGAAATAGGGGAGAAGGTTTCAACATAATCAATGCCTTCTCGTTGAGTGAAACCTTTTGCAACCAATCTTGCTTTCTTTCGTTCAACATTTCCTTTTGAATCTAATTTACTTTTGAAAATCCACTTGTTATCTACAGTCTTAGCATCTGGAGGAAGTTCAACAAGATCCCAAACTTTATTGCTTTCCATGGAATTCATTTCATCTTCCATGGCGGCTATCCATTTATCTGCCTCAGGACTTGTCAATGCTTGATTATAAATTACAGGATCAACAATATGCCCAATATTAAAATCGCTCTCCAATAAATATGTAACATAATCACTAGGCAATGCAGATCTTCTTTCCCTTTGTGATCTCCTAAATTGTGGCTCAGGAACCGATTCAATCGTTGTTTGAGGAATTGAAGATTCCTCCTGGTTCCTCGGTTCTTCATTAACAACTTCAATTGGTTGGGAACCAACTCTTTCCTGTATGACGGGAATTGGAACAACAACTTGATTGTATTCAACAAGAATTTCTCTCAATGTGGAACTCCCATTGTCTCCAAAATCGTTCTCCAGAAACTTAGCAGTAATGGACTCCACAATTCTAGTGCTGCGATTTGGACAATAAAACTTATATCCCTTTGATCTATCCGGATACCCAATAAAGTAGCCAGGAGTTGATTTAGGGTCTAATTTCTTTTCTAATGGATTATAAATCCTAACCTCAGCCGGACATCCCCAAACTTTAAAGTAAGCCATACTTGGCTTACGTCCTGTCCATAATTCAAAAGGTGTCTTTGCAACAGTTTTACTTGGAACTCTGTTCAAAATATACATAGCTGTTTTCAAGGCTTCACCCTACAAATATTCAGGTAAATTTGTTCTACTCATCATACTTCTAACCATATCTTTTAGAGTTCGATTACGTCTTTTAGAAACACCATTCTGCTCAGGTGTCCCTGGCATGGTGTATTGGGACACTATTCCACACTCTTGTAAAAAATTTGCAAAATCACCCATATTTTGACCAGACTCGTCATATTTTCCATAGTACTCACCACCTCGGTCAGATCTTACAACTTTGACATTTTTCCCACATTGTTTCTCTACTTCCAGTTTGAAAACTTTGAATTTCTCAAGTGCATGTGATTTTTCGTTAATCAAATAAACATATCCATATCGTTAGAAATCATCAATGAAAGTTATGAAATATTTATTCCCACATATAGTGGAAAGCAAAGGTCCACTGATATCAGTGTTAATTAAGTCCAAAATTCCATTACTCCTAGTCGAACCCTTCATCGTAGATTTAGTTAACTTTCCTCTTATACAATCTATACAGGTGTCAAAATCGTAGAAGTCTAAGGAAGGAAGTATCTCATCTTTTACTAATCTTTCCATTCTATCCTTAGAAATATGACTCAATCGCTTATGCCACAACATAGAGGATGATTCACGAATTAAAGCCCTTTTTTTTTATACATTTGTAACACACGAGACATCACCAAAAGAAGCCAAAGATAATTTATATAAACCATCACATAAAATGCCATTTCCAATCAAACGAGAATCATTAAATAACTTAAACATTCCATTACCAAAATTAAATGTAAAACCACAAGCATCAAGTTTTGGTATAGAAATTAAATTCTGTCTTATTTGCGGTACATAAACTGTATTTTCCAAAACAAGATAAAAACCAGACTCTAAAGTTAACTTCACTACTCCTATGAATTCAACNATTCACGAATTAAAGCCCTTTTTTTTTATACATTTGTAACACACGAGACATCACCAAAAGAAGCCAAAGATAATTTATATAAATCATCACATAAAATGCCATTTCCAATCAAACGAGAATCATTAAATAACTTAAACATTCAATTACCAAAATTAAATGTAAAACCACAAGCATCAAGTTTTGGTATAGAAATTAAATTCTGTTTTATTTGCGGCACATAAACTGTATTTTCCAAAACAAGATAAAAACCAGACTCTAAAGTTAACTTCACTACTCCTATGAATTCAACCTTCACTTGAAATCCATTTGCAACGCTCAAGCTTACTTCATTCTCACTTGACCTCCGTTTGCTTATGAACCCCTGCAAGGAATTCGCAATATGAATACTAGCTCCCGAGTCTAACCACCAAGAATTCAAAGGTACATCTGCTAAAGAAGACTCAAAACAAACTAAGGCCAAGGGAATACCTGGAGAACTCTTCTTTTTTTCCAACCAAGTCTTGAATTTAAAACAATCTTTCTGCTAGTGACCCTTCTTTTTACAGAACTTGCATTGATCATTTTTCTTTATAACTCCTTTGGGACCACTAAAATTTTTATTCTGTTAACTTCAATGAGACTTATTGCCCTTACGAAACTTAGATTTATGATTATGAGAAGGCTCCTTATTCTGTGATGGCTGAAAAGCTAATTGCACAGTTTCAACAGTTTCACGGCGCATCCTATACTCTTCTTGAGCACACACTGCTATGAGGTCATTCAAATTCCACTTATCCCGCTGAGCATTGTAAGCAACCTTAAGCTGATTAAACTTGCTAGGAAGGCTATTCAAAACATGATAGACTAGGAAAGGCTCCGCAATGGGAATGTCAATAGCCTTTAGCTTAGATGATATATTTATCATTTTCATGACATGCTCCCTAACACCACTTGTACCATCATATTTCATGCTGATAAATTTATCCATCAAATCCCCAGTTTCGACTTTATCAGACTCAATAAATTTTTCTCCTATGACATCCACAAAACTTTTAGCATTTTTATTATCAGGGATGACACTTAGAATGGAATCAGATATCGATCGCTTAATGATTTTCAAATAGAGTTTGTTAGTCCTTTCCCACTTTTCATGCTCGGCTACATATTCAACGGTACTCTTATATGTGGGTTTTTCAAGCTTTTTCTCCATTGCAAAATCCAAGCCCAAAAGACCAAGTGCTATTTCTACGTCTCGTTTCCATCTCACATAGTTATTCCCAGTCAAAATTTCAATAGCAGACAATTGATTCAAAAGAGATGAAGCATTATAAACTGTGGAAATATAAAATATCACTCTTAATATCATCCAAACTTAATGCATGCAATCAAATGGATGATGAAATATCCAACTAATTAATATGGGCTATTAATTAAATAATCCGTAATTTAAATCGAAACATATAAATTTTATTACGGTAAGAGCCTAAATGCATCATCATAAAGTCACCTTTGGGTCGACAAAACAACATACTATAAGGTACTCTTAAAATACATCATGTAGCTAGTTAACAAAATTACACTGGTTTCCGAAATACCAACACCTTTGGGTAGAAGGAAATTTCTAAACCAAAATAAGCTCATTAACTTTCTCATGCCATTTTTCACAAATATTACATATAATAACACCTTTGGGCAAGATATTATATGCAATAAATTAAAATTGTTGCGCAAAATATATATTTATTTATTGCAGAGAAAATCGAATAAATAACAATGAGCGTGCTACTTTGGCAGCTACCACCCATTTTTATTTCAAAATATTTCTCTTATAGTGGGAAAATAAGAATCGTCTCAATGCCCATAAAAAATTCAATCACAAAACAATAATTATGTAACAAATCATAATCATTAATCGATAAACGATAAAATTTATATGTGATTTGGAGACAAAACGGGCAACAAAATTCAATATTTCAATATATATAAAAATTAAAATTGAAACGCACAAATAATGACAATATTTAAATACATAATCATTTGAATGAAATAATACAAAAGTCGTCAATTAAATTATTATTATTATTATTATTTAATATATTTCAATCGAGTCAAATATTAAATAAAATTTTAATTGGGTCAGAATTAAAATTTTAGGATCAAAGCTTTCCAAGTATAAATTTAATACTCTTTTGAAAATTATATTTTAACCCTAAGTGCAAATTAAAATCAGGTCCTTTCAATATTTAAAATTTCAAGTAGGCCCCCTTTTAAATAATTGCAATATACACCATTCTCTTAATTGCAGGCAGGGGCCTCTAAACCCATAATTTGCAAGAGAGGGTCCTATCTCCAACACATGGCACCCCAACTGAAACAGACCCTAAATCTACCAAATTTCCCTCAGTCGGCGCCGCACCACGCAGCAACCATATTTATACTAGTATCAATTACAACAAATCAATTTAGTGCCAATATTTTTTTTTTTTTAAAAGAGATCAAAGATACAATTATGAGAGATGGCCAAACGAGGTTGCTGGTGGTTTCAGCTATGGGTAGGAAAAGGGATTTAGTGTCTTGCAGATTCAGTTTTGGGATTTCATTAAATGTGATTATATATATTGAATGCATATATGCACAGAACAAAATTCATGCAAACTTGATCCTTTTATCTATATATATATATATATATATATATATATATATATTTATTTATTTATTTATTTCATATTGCCATGGATTTGCCGACTATCGAAGCCAAGATGAAAGACAGAAAAGTGAATTGATTCCAAACATTAAATTTGCAATTGAAATCATGATTCAAAACATAATAATTCTAAAACTTGAATTGGTGGCCGCCGACCAAATTGAAAGATCAATAACAATCCAAAATCTTGAAAGTTTAACAATTTTAAATCCTCAAACTAACGGCCATGGAAGTAGAATTAGCGACTTTTATATTTCCAAAATCTTTGAATTGGCAGGTTGTAAAAAAAAAAAAAAAAAAAAAAAAAAAAAAAAAAAAAAAAAAAAAAAAAAAAACTTCGAAATTATTCAACCAAAAAATTGAAAAAAAAAATTTGTCTTTACGGAGGATTTTGATCTTAACATGAAGGCTCTAATACCAATTGTTGAATTTAATTGTAGTCATGCTAAGAATCAAGAATCACTACATAATAAATTAATAAAACGAATTCATACCTGCAGAAATCATTATTGATATGAATAATAGTTATAATAGCGGTCAAGATCTTCCCCTCCTAACTCCTCATAAAGTAATAGCTATCAATGGGGTAAGCTAATGAGACATATATAGAGAGGAGAGGGGACCTAGCCTTTATATATAGGAAATAATTTGAACCGTCCCATTACGACTAGAATTCTAATTAGGGTTTATTTCCGGCTCACATACTTTAAATTATCACATCAAATTAATTACAATCCGTAAGGTGTAAAAGACCCAATTGATCACTTAATAAATTTGGCCCAAACATAAATATCATTATGAGCCATATACCTAACCCGTAAAATTTTGCAATCAAATGTGAAGCCCACATATGAAATTATTAATTATTCCAACATCTTGATCAGCCGAAGTTGTAATATTTTGACTAATTTTGAGTCTCTTGTTTTGGATCATTAGATCATTTTAATGCTTGGTTTAATAATTCGAGCATGCCTAGAGTAGTAGTACTCAATTTTGATCAATATAAATTTATTAACTGATAAAAAAGGCTAAAAGAAAATGAAATCAATGATTTTGTCTCTGTTTAACCGCCATTATTTGACTTTTTTTTTTGATATACTCATTTTCAACCACAAATTTACATAATAAAATATTATATACGTAAATTCTAAACATTTTTCTACTTTTTAACCTTATGTTATACTAAAAATCATTTTTCAAAATATTATTTTTGAGAAAAATGTGCTATGATTCAAGACAATATTTTTTAGTTAAATGTTTTGATAGTCACAAAACTTTACATCATGTCACGACTTATTTACCGAACTTTGTGAAGCATCCCATTGGTCGTTGAACTTTGCTCTGTCCCGCTTCATCGCTCATCGATTGGAATTTATTAATGGATTTGCTCATGTGGCGGACAAAAAAATGAGGTGTCCAGTTAAATGTTGAGTGAAGTGACAAATCAGCTCCATGTCAGCAATTACATATTGCAAACATGACTTAACAACTAAAGAAATCTCCAATCAAATCCCAAACCCTAAGGTCTTGAAATCCAATTCTCCCAAATCTTTTCCTGACACGAAGTCTATTAGGTCGTGAAATCCATTCAATTCTTCTCTTACGGGAATTCTCTAAATTAGAGCTATGATTGTCAACTTCTACGTCATCAAAATTTTGATCATATAGAGCTCCGTGGACAACGTCGCACAAACGATAAGATTGAAGGCTTGTGTAATGGAATCCATCCCCCATTGTCATTCGCTTTGTGCAAAATGATATCTACATCCACATTCGCTCACAGATGATAAGATTGAAGGTTCAGTCATATTGGTTTATTTGATCAATTATAAAATGGAGTCTTAGAAGAAGATAATGGGTTATGGATAAACAATCAGACGGTTGATTATTGGGAAAATTTGGTTTATGCACCTAGTTTGGGTGGGGATGCTGCTATGTTGTTGGTAAAGGGATTGAATTTGAGGATGGGTATGTAGTTTCTTGGTGGTTCGTTTATGATAATAATAGTGATGATGGGATTGAAGAGGTTATTGATCTAGAGGACTACAATGTCACTAGGCATGTATGGCCATGGATAAAGACATAAGAAGCAAGCTTTTCACATCGTGTTTTGAGAGCAAAGAATGAATGCAATTGGGTTTCATTCATGGATGTCGACGAATTCTTTTTCTTTCCAAATTCAACATCGAGACACAAAAGATTCATGAAACTGGGTTACGAGCAATTAAATTATCTGTACAAAGTAGTTTGACAAAAATGGTTGATAAAGTATGTGTTGGCAAGATGAAGGCAATGAATTTTGTTGCTTTCAAAAACTGTTTTTGAATCGAGTGGTCTTGATTTTGCCAACAACCACTTTGTCAATCTTTTTTGTAAACCTACTTTGTAAGCATAGCATCACTCGGTTACGAGGGGGACAGAATTTACTTACACCTTAGTGGCAAATGTTTCGTCATCGTCAAGAACTCACTTAGCACCTTAATTTATACTTATGTATCTTATCCTTTTGTTTTTGGAGATAAGAGATGAGAAAGGCCATATATAAATATAGATATAGAAATGTTATATTGCAGTAATTCATTTCTATTACAGTTCTATCCGCGGTGATGTTCATCTGGTAGTTAATGAATTGTACTCGTTTCTGGAATTCGTTTTTCTTGCAGATCTTATATCTGTGCTAAATGATCAAATTTCTTACTTTTTAATTCATTAAAAATTGCAATGCACTTTCAGCTTTGATTGCAGACCAACAATAGCAATGAACTAAAGCTGCCAACTGTAGGTATCCATTCATTGAGACCATTCAACGTGATATCGGATGCATATACAAGCAGTTAACAGATACATACAAAAGCAACAGATCATCCATCAAGTGGTGTGAAAAAAAAAGGACAATAACAATTTTATCCCACATAATTTCTAACAACATTTCTATAAAAACATAAACACCAAACTAATAATCATCTCGTAGTATGATTATCCTTTCCAAAAAGCACTAGCAATAGAGAACGATCAAGCCTTTTTGGTCGTAGTATGATTATCCTTTCCAAAAGTATCAACAACAGAGACCTCCATTCCATTGATTCTGTTACGTGTTTGCACACCTGGGCAACCAATCGGGGCCCACAGCCAATTCATAATGAACCATGTGGCATTGAAGCCGAGGTGGTTTGCATAGCTGAGGCCCACATATACTGAGGCCCAGCTATCATTGCCTCTTGAGGAGCTTTCGAAGCTCGTATGCCGAGGTCCTTTGAAGGTGGACGAGACCCTGTTGGCCGAAGCTCTGTAGCCGAGGTAGTAGCCTCCGAATCACAAAGCGGCATCTTCCATAGACGCTTCTCCTAAGAGATCCTCTGCACAAAGATCTTATTTGAATGATTGATATGACTTTTGTGATGAGTGTAATGTTAAGTCTTGTCACTAGTAGAAGCGGCTCTGCTAATCAATAATCGTATAACAGGCTAGGTGCGGCTGATGCGTACAATTTGACGTGTAAATCAACCGGATGAGGCCATGTGTACCCCCACCAAAGGTCACGATCTAACTCGTGACACTATAAACATCTCCCATGTACCCCATACAAAGGCTAATGCAAGAATCAATACAGAAAATCATACTTTACTCAACTCTCTCTTTCTTATTATCTTACAACACAAACAAGTTCATACACATTTAGATGCATGTTTACAAACATCGATTGGTAATTATTGCACAATCGGTCTATGAACATTCCGCCGAGTTTCGTACGTTCTTGTCCCGAGCCGTTGAGCTACTCTCACGCCCTCGATCCGTCCGTTTTAGACCCTCCACATATCTTACCGTGTTGGTTTTTCACTCACGTGTGTGCGGATGGGCCCGACATCTGTTGGCAACACTTTTTGGGGTCAGCAGATTGGCGCCGTTTGTGGGAATCCATACAATAATCACAAACAATCTTGTGGTGAAAGCTTATTGAAGAGGAACGTTTAGGCACCTGTTCGCGTATTTATTTGTTTCAATTTTAAAACCCACCGCAAGTGTACGGTTCGTTAACAAGTAGTAAAATGGACTGTGAGTCCAAGTATCGTTCCCACGAGGATTGAATTAGCTCTAATTAGACTAATGTGACCTTAATCGAATCTAATTGAATGAAAATTTGGTTTAAATGTGAAAAGCCCTAATTTTGGAAGAAACCCCCAATTAAAAACCCTAATTTTGAAGAAAACCCTAATTTCGAAATTGGAAACCCTAATTTCGAAATTCCACTAATTAAATGACTCGACAACTCAACTAAAATGTAAATATGCAATGTTGTAAATGAAATTGTAGAAATAAGTTGAAATAAAATCATTGGGACATCGAATCCCCATTTGATTTCTATAAATCCTAATTTCACAAATCCAATTAATCAATGGAAAATTGTCAATTCAATGTTCCTACACCTATCTAATATACTCTCTCGATATATATTAGATCTATTTCTGCATATCATCAGCCTATATTTCTATGGATGATGCAACATACAAAAACGCATGAAATTCTATGAACAATTACCGAATTGCATAAAGCATAGGGGTATATTTCTATCCCCTATCGGACCCTATGTCAATTTATATATATCGAGTCTATTCTACTTCTTTCGAATGTAAAGAATAAACCATCACAATCACATAATAAATGGCCAATAAATCATGGATTCAATCAAAGCAATATAAATTAAACAATTTATTCCAAAGATAGTTTATATTAAACTCATGAAATATAAGAATTTATAAGAAAATCAAAGGTTCATCGACTCCCAATGAAATAAAAATTTAGCCTATCATGTTTTGAAGAAAATTGCAAAGATTGAATAAAGGAGAAGACATCACCCTATTATAATTGATGCTTGAAATCTTCAATCTTGATGAAATCCTCCTTCTTCTTGCATAAATTCTTGGATCGTGATGTTATTGCGTGCCTCTTTGCTCCCAAAACCGTGTCCCCTAGTTCTGGACGTGTTTTAGGGTATATATAGCGTGTCCAAATTAGGTAAAAAAAAAGAGTTGGAGTCAAAAAAGGAAACTGCAGAAAACCACCCGAACTTTCTTCTATGCGACCTCATAGAAGGAACCTATGCGGTCGCATAGGTCATTTGAAATGCCCCAATATTTTCCCTGCATCCATCTATGCGACCGCATAGATTGTTACACTATGCGGTCGCATAGATATAACCAACTATGTGGTTTTTTACATTTTGGTCCCTGAACTTTCTTGTTACTTCTCTTGACTTCTTTCTTCGATTTCTTCATCTTTTCAACAAATTTTATCTTCCAATTGATGATTGACACCATCAAATCTAATGCCACTCATTCGGCACATCTTTTGAGTATTTGTGCTTTAGTCCTCCAACTTTCAATTGTCTTCATTTCAGTCCCTCTTCAATACTTTCTTCTTCCAATTGTTTTGCTTTGTCATTAAGCTCATACTTGGCATGTTTTTACTCTCGTTTTGCATTTAGCTCAACTTCTCAATATTTGCACCTTTGGTCCTCGAACTATCACTTTGTTGCGTTTTGGTCCTTTTTCGGCTCTTTTCTCCTGAATTCCACAATTTCCATTAAAATACCTACATTGCATGAATTTAATAGGATTAAGCCACAATTCAACCATTTTATCCATGTTTAAGTCATGTTTGTGAACCAAATAAGTGTGTAAAAACATACTTATCAGCACCCCCTTGAAAAATGATTTGTTTTTGAAAAAGAACAAGAGGAAGCCTCACAACTTAGCAAAAATCTGAAGGTCAAACAAAGAAAATGAGTTCAAACGAAAACACACCTCCCAGAAGGGTGAGAAAACGAAGGTGTGCCCCCTCCAGCAGCTGCCCCAATAGCTCGGCACCGACTCCACCACCACTATAGACGAGGTGGAATGCGAGTGACAGCCCGATTATCAAGAGAAATGGCCGCCATGGCAGTCAACATGAGGGACATTGCTGACCAGAACATGGCTATGAGGGAACTCATGGCCCAAATGCAAGGCCAAGGAGGCTTCCCTATTCCTCCATACGCTCCCCAAGGGCACTACCAGCAAGAAGATGAAGTTCAAAGTCAGAGGGTTGCCTCGTCGGACTATAGTCGAGGTAGAAGTCCATTTAAAAGGGAAGTGAAAGTTGATGTTTCTTCCAACTATGCTTCAGGGCGACCCACTGAGGTCCCTTTAAACCATGATAACTTCTCACCTCCATATGAGCAAGAACGAAGATATAAGAGGTCAGGTAGTGAATTTGCCAGAATCAGCTCTGCAGAATTGAGGCCTAAGCAACAACAACCTCGCGAGCCTTGGACAAGGCCACGACCCCCACCTTCAATGCCTCAACAACGGGAAGAAAGGCATGAAAATGCCCCCCGTGCTGCACCGCCTAGAAATAGGCGCCAAATGAGGGAAGAGGAGGCTAGGAACCATCCCGGAACCTCTCACCAACCACCAAGGTATGAGGCCTAAGAAAATGATTCAGATGAGCAGCAGAGGTCCTGTGACTTGGACGATGATGATGAGAACATGCCATTCTCGAGGGAACTAAAGAGTGCCTAGGTCCCGAACCACTATGTTATGCCCAAGATACCAAAGTATGATGGAAGAGGCGACCCTGAGAAACACCTAATCGCTTACGAAACTCACCTGAGCCTAAGGGGCGCCACCCCGGCTGTGAAATGCAGAGCTTTTCACTTAACACTTAGCGGAGCAGCTAAAATTTGGTAAAGTAGGTTACCACCTGGGAGCATAAGAAGTTGGTCTGAATTCAAGACCACCTTCTTGAAGAGGTTCGCTGTAAGCAAAGAGGGAGAGGCTCCCATCCAACATCTCCAAAACATGAGACAGGCACATGTGGAGTCCTTAAAGAGCTTCCTATCACGCTTCACTGATGAGATGACCTACTGTGTGCAAGTCACCGACCGTGAGACGTTATCTGCACTGAGAGGAGGTCTGAACATGAACACCCTGTTTTTGAGGGACATGCAAAATCAAGACCCCACAACCTTTGACGCTCTACTCGAGATGATGAGACGGGAAATCATCAATGAAGAATTGATTGAGCATAGGAATAGGGCAAGTAGAGGCCTCCTACCTCCACAAAGACAATGTGCTAGAGGGCCAACCTCCATCTTAATGGATTACCAAATGAACCAAGTCGGTAATGAGAGTTCTGGGCAAGCACTTGCCACCACCACTCTAAACGCAGTTCCAACCTTGGCATATGAGGATATCAACCCAGTCACTAACACCTAGCAGATGGGAGCTCCGCAAGGATCCCGCAGGGAGAGAGGCCAAGGTCGAGGTTCGGGACCTAGAAATAGGTCAAATTCGAACCCCCCGGATCCTGCATATACCACCGATCCTATGGCCACGACACAGTAAATTGTCAAGACTATGCTCACCGTACCCGACAAGAATCCCCAGGGATAGAAATGAATTTCCCCAGGTGAACAGGACCCCACCTAGGTATGACAACTGACCTGGGCGTGAAGAGGCCGCTCCCCGTCAAAGGAATGTTTTTTCGTGAGGAAGGGAGCACGATGCAGAGAGGCCCAGGGAAGTGCGCAGACACCGAAGAAGTTGGCAAACTCAGGATGAGGCCCCTATCCACGAGGTGGATACCATATTTGGAGGCCCATATGTGGGTAGTGAAACGTGGAACACTAAAAGGAATTACGCCTATTAGGCTAAGCCCCCCCTGCTTACCAGCTATATGGTGGACCACAGCTCCCAAAGATATCAAGTTCTACCTATTGTCTTCACCCAGGAGGACGCTCAATAGATTCACTACCCTCACTGCGATGCACTTGTGGTGAGAGCGGTCATAGCCCGGAATGGGCTCAAACGAATGCTAGTTGACAATGGTAGCTCTGTTAATATTCTATTCGGGTCCACTTTCGACAAGATGATACAAAACCATGAGTTGAAGCCCACTAATACTCCCTTGTACGGATTTATCGGAGATAGCATCACTCCGAGAAAAAGATCACCCTTGCAGTGAAGATGGGAGAGTCTCCCCAAACCACAATGAACTTTATGGAGTTCCTCATTGTTGACAGTCGATCGGCCTACCACAGAATATTAGGTAGGTCAGCTCTAAAGGAATTGGAAGCCGTCAACTCCATCCACCACCTTGCATGAAATTCCCGATGAAAAACGAGGTGGCAATGGTGACAGGCTACCAAAGAGGCTCGAGGGAGTGTTATCTAAGCTCCATCAGAAATGTAGAGCCCCAGGACGTCCATGTGATTATCACCGACATAGTCATGACTGATATCCCAGGTGATGCTCCCTCCGAATCGAAAGATGTGGAAATGATCGACGCACCACCCATGCCGAAAAATATTGGTCATCGATGAGATTGACCCCCACATAATTGAACACGAACCTCAAGTATCCCCAGTTGAGGAACTTGAAAGCTTCTCAGTGGATCTCCAAGACCCATCCAAATTGTTGACAGTGGGAAAAGGCTTGTCCAACAGTTTGAAAGAAAAGATCAAGGATTTCCTAAGTAGGAACCTTGATGTCTTTGCTTGGAGGCATGAAGNGGACCACTTGACCCACCTCAACAATACCTTCCAAATCTTGAGAAGATATAGGATGAGGCTCAACCCCCTCAAGTGCGCTTTCGAGGTTGCCTTCGGAAAATTCTTAGGATACATGATCAACCAACACGGAATTGAAGCCAACCCTGAGAAAATTGAGGCCCTATGCAGGATGAGGTCTTCCCAAAAGTTAAAGGAGGTACAAAACTTGATTGGGCGAGTGGCCGTACTTAGTCGCTTCATCTCCAAAGCTACAGACAAATACCTCTCATTTTTCAAAGTGTTGAAAGCTAGGAAGAAGTTCTAGTAGACCGAGGAATGTGAAGAGGCCTTCAAGGGCTTGAAAAGGCACCTAGGGCAGCCCCCCTCCTCTCAAAATCGAAGCCCGACGAGATTTTTCAGCTATATTTGGCCGTCTCCAATGAGGCCATCAGTGCGGTTCTAATCCGAAAAGAATGGACCACCCAACTCCTTGTATACTATACAAGTAAAACACTCCTATCGTCGGAAACCCATTGCCCTGATATGGAGAAGCTCACTTTGATCTTGATCAAGGCTTTCAGGAAGTTGAGGTCCTATTTCCAAACCCACACCATACATGTGCTAACAAACTTTTCCCTAAGGCAAGTACTTTAGAAGCCCGATGCCTCAGGAAGATTATTGAAATGGGTGGTGGAGCTAAGAGAATTTGACCTTGTGTTCAAGGCTAGGGCGGCCATCAAGGGCCAAGCCTTGGCAGATTTTGTGACAGAATTTGCCAATTTACCCGAGTTGGATGAAATCATGGAAAATGTTGAGCCCTTTACGTGGAACTTATACGTGGATGGATCAGTTGGAGACACCGGCCCAGGTACCAGAGTTGTCCTCATCAGCCCGGAAGGTCACGAGCTGAACTCAGCTGTGAGGTTCGAGTTCAAGGCCACCAGTAATGTGGCAGAATATGATGCACATCTTGCGGGCCTCTGATTAGCTGGAGAAATGCAAATGAAGAGGCTACTTATCAGTAGCGACTTCCAGCTGGTCGTTAGCCAGGTAAACGGAAACTTCTCAGACAGAGACAAAACCATGGCCTCCTATTTGAAGATGGTGATGAATCTCGTCCCATCCTTTGAAAAGTTTGAGTTGATCCAGATCCAAGTGTTGAAAATGCACATGCGGATGCACTCTCTAAACTTTCAAGTAGCTAGGACTCCGAACTACTCACAATAGTCCCAATAGAGCACATCCTCATACCATCAACCGAGGCCCCTAATGTGATGTGGGTGGCTGGGACTCCTACTTGGATGCAGCCTATCGTAGCCTACCTAAAGGACCAAGTACTTCCCACTAATAAGCATGAAGCTTACAAACTAAGGAGGAGGTAAGCTCATTTCCTCTTCATTGATGATGTACTCTAAAAAGGAGTTTCTCCTCTCCACTTCTTCAATGCGTGGGAAGAGAAGAGGCTACCTACATTTTAAGAGATGTCCACAAGGGAGTTTGTGGCAACCACTCTGGAGGTCTATCTTTGGTGCAAAAAATACTGAGACACGGGTACTATTGGCCTACCTTGAAAAAGGACGCCATCCAATTTGTACGAAAATGTGATAAATGCCAACGATTCTCTCCTATCCAAAGACAACCATTACAAGATTTGACCACGGTCTCCAGCCCCTGGCCTTTCTCGAAGTGGACTGTAGACCTCATAAGTCCTATACCGAAAGGTAGAAGAGGTGCGAGTTTTGCAATTGTGGCAATTGATTACTTGTGGGTTGAGGCTGAACCACTGGCAAAAATCACAGAGGCAAACACTTCCAAGTTCTTAAGGAAAAACATTTTATGCCGGTTCGGGATTCCCTACTCAATCGTCTCAGACAATGGTAAAAAGTTTGACAACAAGAAGGTTAGAAGTTTGTGTGAAGAACTTGGCATCAAGAAGCACTTCTCCACACCTCACCACCCACAAGCAAATGGTCAGATTGAGACTATGAACAAGACCGTCAAACATGTCCTGAAAAGAAAGTTTGATATATCAAAATGGGCCTAGGTGGATGAGCTATCACAAGTGCTTCGGGCAATCCGAACCACTATGAGGACCCCCACAGGGGAAACACCTTTCTTCATGGCATACTGAACTGAGGCAATGAGCCCTGTCGAGGTCAGACTTCCATCTCCACGACGTCTGCACTTCGACTAAATAATAAACGATGAGCTTCGAAGGTGCTACCTCGACTTCATTGAGGAAAGAAGAGATGACGCCCAGCTGAAGCTCGCCACATATCAAAGGAAGATGATGAAGTACTTCAACTCAAAGGTGAAAAAGATGTCATTTTGAATCAACGACCTGGTCCTTAGGAGAGTCTTCCTCTCCTCCAAGGAACCAGGCACTAGTACCTTGGGTCCAAATTGGGAAGGCCCGTATAGAATCAAGGAGGTGATCCGACCCTGAGACATACCGGATTGAAGACATGGATGGCAAGGCACAACCTTGTCCATGGAATATTAAGCACCTCCGAATCTATTATCAATGAATGTACCTCGCTAGACGATTTTTCCCCGCTCATGTAATATTTCCATGATTCAATAAAATTGTCCATGATTAAACTCGAGTCTCGCACTATGTCGTCACCTCAGAGGAGAGGTCAGCGTCCCATCTCTGAGCCACCTCGCTTGAACTCCGAGGTGCATGCCACTTGCCTCCCTTTGGCGAGGCTAAACTCCAGGGGGAAGAAGCCTTAACATGGATGAACCATCCACTATGTTGGGATGCGTCGTCACTTCGGAGAAGAGGTTAGCGTCCCATCTCTAGGCCACCTCACTTGAACTCCAACGCGCACGCCACTTGCCTCCCTTTGACGAGGCTGAACGCCAGGTGGAAAAGTCTCAACATGGATGAATCATCCACCATGTTGGGAAGCGTCGTCACTTCGGAGGAGAGGTCAGCGTCTCATCTCTGAGCCACCTCGCTTGAACTCCGAGGCGCACGCCACTTGCCTCCCTTTAGCGAGGCTGAATGCCAGGGAAAGAAGCCTCAACATGGATGAACTATCCACCATGTTGGGAAGCGTCGTCACCTCAGAGGAGATGTCAGCGTCCCATCTCTGGGTACCTCGCTTAAACTCCGAGGTGCACGCCACTTACCTTCCTTTGGCAAGACTGAACGCCAAACGAACCATCCACCATGTTGGGAAGCGTCGTCACCTCGGAGAAGAGGCTAGCGTCCCATCTCTGGGTCATCTCGCTTGAACTCCGAGGCGCACTCCACTTGCCTCCCTTTGGCGAGGCTGGATGCCAGAAGGAGAAGCCTCAACATGGATAAACCATCCACCATATTGGGAAACGTCGTCACCTCGAAAGAGAGGTCAGCGCCCATCTCTGGGCCACCTCGCATGAACTCCGAGGTGCACGCAACTTGCCTCCCTTTAGCGAGGCTGAAAGTCAATGGGAGAAGCCTCAACGATGATCGAACTTCTTTACCCACTGATTCATACGGCCCAACCACTATGGGCTTCACGCAACTCAATCAGACATAGCAATGTTCTCAGTTCAGCTGGAAGACAGTCCGATCTTAAGATCTATTCATGTCACAGTTATTAAGCTTAAGTATAATTTACTTGCTTAAGTCCAATATCAGTCATGGTTCGGGTAGCTTAATTACAATTTACTTGCTTAAGTGATTGAAGTTGGGATATCAAGTCAAGGTTATTTAATTCTTCAATCAATCTTAAGTTTAATTACTTAAAATGGCCAATGCACTTGGAAGAAGAAGAACATCGAATGAAAAAGATTATATTGATTTTCAATCAGTTACAAAAGGAGAGCCTAAGGCCAGTACATCGAAATTAACTGAAAAGTAAACTATCCTAAGCCTCGGATAATGGCAGAGGTGCCTCCGCAGCAGGAGCATCAGAACTCTCTTCTTCTGCCTCCGCTGCTTCATCCCCAACCACTTTATCAGTTGGGATCTGAGGCACTTCATCCAAAAACTCCGACCTCGGCTGTGACAGGTCTTGATTTGGGAAGAGTTCCTCAGCCCTCTCCATCATTTTAGCATAAGCATAATTCCTCCAGTAGACGCTGAAGCCCTTATACTCCTCAGTGTTGTAGAAGTTGGCAATGTAGTCTTTGACTGTCTCCTCCCTCGCCACATTGGTATCCTCCTTTACCTTGGCCAATTCGTCCACATACCACTTTATTGGCCCTCCAAGAATTTGTATGCATTTTGGGCCCCAGCCAGCTGCAGATTAGCCTTCTCCAAAGCCTCAGCAGTCACCTTTTGGTGGTTATTGTAGACTTCTACTTTCTTGGTAAGGAAAGCCACCTTGTACTGGGACTTATAGACCTCCTTTTTCAAGGCCTCGATTTGGGCCAAAGCAGACTCCAGCTTGGCCGCATCTTTTATTTTTTGGGCCCTCGCTTCCTCTGCTTTGGCCCTGGCCTTCTTCAACTCCTCTGCGAGGGAGGTCACCTTCTTCTCCGATGATTGGCTCCTCGTTTGAAAATCAGTAAGGGTCTCCCTACATTCCAATGCGAGGCCAAATGTCCTCACACTTTAACTTACAAGAGCCCTTATCAAATCCACTGTGTCGCAGGAAGAGGTGTGTAACTGCCACCGGTCAGTTCAAAATTTATAGGAACTCTTTGTAGCGTTTCGGATCTTGGCTGGGAAAGCCTCCACCAATGCTAGGGCCAGGACCTCCTCCCTCCCAACAAGGATGTTGGGCGGTTTCCCTTGGACTCTTGCGGGCCTCTGCTTGGCAGCTTCATCCTCTGCCTTCTCAGCAACCCTCCTCGCAGCAGCCTCCTCAGCCTCGGCACACCACACCATTTCTATTTTCACAGCTTTGGAGGCGGCCTCCAGGAGCTTCGGCTGAGGGGCTTCTTTTCCTTCATGGGACACAGAGGTCCTAAACTTCCCAGATGAGCTGGTGACATGCACCAGCTTCCTTTTCTTCTGCTCCTTTGGGACCTTCTCCTTTCCCCGAGACTCCTTGCCCTTCTCCGGCCTCTGAGGGGCCCCCTCCTCAGCAACCCTAGAACTGCTTTCTTTGGAGAGTCGCTTAACCCTCCCCCGAACCTCCTTTGCACCACTTGACCTCGGTTTCAGGGGCCTCGTCGTCACATTGGATGTGGCCCTAAGGATAGAGGCCATGTCCGGGGCTGGGTACTCCCTCCTCTTTAACTTGTCTGCAAAGTAGGTCAGCACATCAGTATCGAAACAAAAAGCAAGAATACACAAGTATACAAGCCTCTTACCTTCGGAGGCCATCAATTCAAAGTCAATGAAGTAGCGACTTTGGTCGATGAGGTGGTTGAAGTGCTGAAATTTCAGAGGTCACTTGTAAATATCCTCTATCACTTCAAACTCCTTCTTGCTCAGCTCGAACCTCGTACTACTATCTACACAGCAAGCCTCAACAATTAGAAAAATAAAATTTTGAATACAGAACGTAAACTACTTAGGCTGGGAGACTCACGAGCTTCGTAGTACTGGGTCGGTACTGTACATGCCAAGGTTGTGTCCCCATCCACTGCCTGCGACCTGTCCCTTACCCAGAACCACAACTTCTTTCACCGCTTGATGGAAGAAAGCAGCCCCACCGCAAATGGTGAATGACCCTTCCCAAGGAGTTAAGTAATACCACCCTCTTGACTCCTTACCTATCACCCTGGGCTGGAACAGGGTTATGAAGATGTTCCTCCCCAAGTGACACTTCCTTCCACAGGAAATACGAGCCAACTAACTAGCTCCACCCATTTGAAAGAACCTGCGTCGGCGACAATATAAAGTTTCTCAGCACCGCCCTAAAGAAGGGGTGCAGAGGAAGACGCATACCTACCTTAAATAGGTATTCACTCACCGCCACGTACCCGGGCCTCGGATAGCAAGCGCGCTCATGAGCCTCGGGTACCAACATTTTCACATAATGAGGTACACAGTACCTCTCCCTGATCTGCCCCAGCCTCTTCAAAGTCATATTTGAAGGCACTCTGGGTGCCCCCCACTCCTCACTGTAATCTACATAGCTCCTCGGTCATAGCATATTGCTCGACCTCGAAGTCCCCTCTGTGACTCGCTCCCTCGTCGAATGATGCAACAGTTACTAATTCCCTACTCAAGGTGGACTCCATATCAGAATGAACTCAATGTAAGGGATTTTCTGTGAAAATACCTATGAAAAATTACTACGCGAAGGAGTAACATCGAAAAACGAGAAGATCGATTGTTTGGACGCCAAAAAACTTGAGTTTTTAAAAAAGAAATCAGATTGCAAGTGTTGAAAATTCAGAAAAATGGAGGTCTCTCGCCTTTTATAAAGGGTCAGGACGAACCCCAACCGTCTGATCAAAGCCCATTCAATCTGAACCCTTCATTCTAAACCAAATTCGAGGCGTAGAATTCAAACGATTTTTCAAACCTACGCTTCAGATTCAAGTGTGTCCTCCACGTACCTTCCCAAATGCGTTTGCTTCTAGAAGCTCCAGCTATACTCATAATTACGACTTTAATTCGACGGCAGCAGATGCCTTGGAAGTTGAACGTTCCAGCCACCTTTCCTGGAAAATATGCATAAAATATAAAATCATTGGCACAACTGTCAAGGAACAATCATTACTAATGAGTGTCAGAATTCAGCCTCAACAAGCCTATTTGGGATACAAAAATTTCAAAAATTTCTTTCAACCTAATCGGCTGGCCTTACTTCATCAAAGTCATCACATTACATAAATGACTATACTTGGACTTGAGGAACTATTATTACATGTTTGTACACTTAGGCAACAAATCTGGGCCCACAGCCAATTCATGACAAACCACGTGGCACTGAAGTTGATGTGGTTTGCATACCCGAGGCCCACATTTACCGAGGCCCAGCTATCATTGCCTCTTGAGGAGCTTCTGAAGCCTATATGTCGAGGCCCTGTTGGCCGAAGCTCTGTAGCCGAGGTAGTAGCATCCGAATCACAAAGCAGAATCTTCCATAAACGCTTCTCCCAAGAGATCCTCTGCACAAATATCTTACTTGAATGATTGATATGACTTTTGTGATGAGTGTAATGTTAAGTCTTGTCACTAGTAGAGGCGGCTCTGCCAATCAATAAATGTATAACATACTATGTGTGGCTGGTGCCTACAACTTGACGTGTAAATCAATCGAATGAGTCCACATGTACCTCGAACCAAAGGTCACGATCTAACTTGTGACACTATAAATACTCCCCATGTACCCCATACAAAGGCTAATGCAAGAATCAATACAAAAAATCATACTTTACTCAACTCTCTCTTTCTTATTATATTGCAACACAAATGAATTTATACATATTTAAATACATGTTTACAAATATCGATCGGTAATTATTGTACAATCGGTATACAAACATCCCGTCGGATTCTGAACATTCTCGTCCCACTCTGTTGAGCTACTCCAACGCCCTCGATCCGTTCATTTTAGACCGTCCACGTGTCTTAGCGTGTTGGACTTTCGTTCACGTGTGTGCGGGTGGATCCGACATCTGTTGGCAACACTTTTTGGAGTCAACAGATTCTAAACACGAATATGTTACTAGCGATGACAGATGAATTGCTACCACATTTTTTGCTCTTCCCAGCAACTCTTTAGAATTATCAATCTTTAATCCCTTCATCTCATTCAAGAGTTCAAATAGAGGGCTTTTTTGAAATTTAGTAACTAAAACACACGTACTTTCAAAATTTAATTTAGAGTCTATCCCAAGACACATAAAACTATTTGAAATCTTCATTTCATCAACAAGCAAAGTAGATCCATCAAGATTCAAATCCTTCAGTAGTCAAAGTAGTTTCATCAACATGGCCTTTTTTTCCAATCACTTGATTCAACATTGAGCTATCTTTATTAGAGCCAAACACAAAATACCCATCATTCAAACTTATATTGGACTCCGAGTTATCTATATATGTACCGAACAAAGAATTTCTATTTTGCAAATCCACATTTGATACTGAATTATCTTATCAGCACCGAAAACAAAACCTATGTTACAAAATTTTGTAGGCAGACTCCAACTCTCATTGCACTCCCCATTCTTCATATCAGCACTTTGTCCTTCATTGATATCATTATTACTGAAATCAAGTCTCATTGTACTCCCCAATTTCATTACTACCACCTTAAAAGAATTCCCGTGAGAAAAGAATTGAATGGGATTCATGACCTCAAAGATTTCGTGGCAGGAATAGATTTGGGAGAATTGAATTTCACGACCTTAGAGTTGGGAATTTAATTGGTGATTTGTTTAGTTGTTAAGCAAAGATGTAATTGCTGACATGGAATTGATTTGTCACTTCACTCAACGTTTAGCTGGACAGTTCATTTTCCTGTCTGTCGCGTGAGCAGATCTATTAACAGATTCCATCATGAGTGATGAAGTGGGACGGAGCAAAGTTCAGTGACCAATGAAATGTTTCACAAAATTTGATGAGTCGTGACATTGTACGAAATTACTATTGAAATATTTAACTCAATATTTTTCTTGACAACTAGTAAGATGCACGTGAAATGCTATAATTGAGTATATAATAGCGTAGAAAAGATATGATGATAATTAGTTGAACTTTATTTTTGCTATTACGTGATGAGTTTTAGAGTTTGGGATATCAATACTTTTTTTATAGATAAAAACTTCAATAGAAGTATACTGGACAAGGTAAATAGAGATTACATATAGACATTGATAAAACTTGAACTAAAAAATAATTATTTATATCATAAAACGAAAAGAATTAAAAAGAATTTTAAATTGAACAAAAAATTATTTACAATATGAAGGAGAAAAATTTTAAAACAATTTTCAAAAAAAAATAAATAAATAAACAAAAGAAAGTTATGAAAATTAAATAAATAATATTTAATTAAAATTGAAAAAAGTAAGTTTTAAAATAAAGAGAAAGAATTAAAAAAAATTGAAAAAAATTTATTTACAATATGAACAAAACAAATTATATGATGGAGAGTTTCTTTTCATAACACGGAGAAAAATTTTCTCCATAGAAAATGGAGACTCTCCATCTTTTTTTAAAATTTTTTTAATTCTTTTCTCTTTATAAAAAAAAAATAGTTTTTTTTTTCAATGTTAATTAAATAATATTTATATATTCTTTATTTAATTTTCGTAACTTTCTTTTCTTTTGTTTATATTATATTTTTTTGAAAATTATTTTAAATTTATTTTTCTTCATATTATTAATAATTTTTTGTTTAATTTAAAATTCTTTTTATTTTATGATAAAATGTAATTTTTTAATTTTAATTATATAATATTTATTATTAATTTTAATTATTTCAATTTAATTAAAAAAATTTATAATAACATTTTTTTAATTTTTACCTGTAATTTTTTTTTTTTGTTCTTTAATTTGTTAAATCATTTATTTTTTTTTTTACTAGTATATTGGTGTAAAATGATAGTTACATTAGGTTCACTTGATTTTTTGAAATTATGATTTATTTCATTATCTCTTGTTCAATATTTTAATATTTGAATTTTTGCGGGATGAAATACTATCTAAATGCAATTGAGAAGCATAATTCTTAAGATTTGGAATCTCGATTTTAGTCATTATCTTTACTTTTTCCATTTTTGAAAAAAAAAAGAATTAATCTCAAACATTAAAGTAATTAGTGAATATAACATACATTGATCAAGATTTAATTATTATTAATTAAATTATTAATATTTTTCTATAATTATATATAAGATATATTCAATCCTTTTATCAAACTAGTGGGGTGGACGTGCATTGTACGTTAATTGGTTAATGTTCAAAATAAAATGTAAATAAATTTTAGAGAAATTTATTCGTAAACGTGAAAGATATTCATAAGTTAGTTCAAATGATATTTCCCGAGGTCTATTTTCTTTATATATTTTCTATTCTTCATATGAACATTTATATTAATTGTATTTAACTTCTCGTGACAAATATATTTTTAACAAAATATAAGCAATGATTTAATGATTTTATTTTATATTAGGTTGTCAATGTTTTTAGCTTAAATGAAGAGTTAGTTAATCATTGCTCGACGCATTTAAGCTAGTTATTTGTTTAGATAAAAGTTGTTCGTGTTAGGAAACTAATTACATTAGTTTAAAGTTCTAAGGATGAGAAATTTGAGATTGTTATTTTTCTCATTTTTAATCGTACAATCTAACAAGATTACCCACCTCTTAAAACATATCCAATTGTCGAAAAGGTAGAGATTAATCACCCATAACACCTTGCATACTGAATCATTTCCTCCAGCCACGACGTTGCCTAGCTTCACCTTTCCATGCTTCCTAAAAGTCAACACATTCATTAAGATTATGCAAGGTTCGGCAAACTTTCACGTTCCCTTGGCCCCTGTAGGTTTACGTGTTTTGGAGTAGCTAAAAAAGGGTTAAAAGAGAAATTTAGAGAGTGATGATTCAGAGGTTCATACAATTCTTTAGCGTCGTGTATTTGTCTCCTGTTGCATGTTCTCACAAATGTAGAAGAGCCAGTCAACTTCTGAGAGGGATTCCCAAAGCATGTACTTTTGATTGCGGCAAGGGCTGTATTTAAACCATCTTGACAAGAGTGGGAGAGCTGTCTAATTTTACTAGTTCGTAGTCTTTACCAACTGCAGGAGCCTGTCAGAACCAAAATTATCATCATCCTTTCGATTTTCAACAACTAAAGGATGCATAGCTCCAGTACCATTTGTGACAAATGTAGCATTACGAATATTGTCACCATGGATCTGCAGGAAAGCTTTACAGTTATCTAAGAACCACAATATGGCTATCGAAAATAAAATTCAAAATGCAAACGTAGGATCTAATATTTAACTTGGAATCCCCATGAATGACCTATATGCGATTGAAGAGCAATGCTATTGGCTAAAGCAAGTTTGGCTGAGAGAAGCTAAGTAATTTTTTTTGCCAAACATCTTTGCGGTTTTTGAACAGTTTTTTTTTTCCCTCAAGTAGGAAATAAACTTTATTTTTTTCGACCAGTGACTACTTTTTCTGAAGCTTTGTCAAACAAGCTATCATTCAACTTCCAACATGTATTCTTTTTCTAACTTTCAATTATATTATTATCAACTAATTGCACGACTTTATAAAAATAAATATGTGAAATACAAAAAGAAAATGCATGACCTACAGAAAAGTAATCTTCTCATTCGCACATGCATAGCATCATTAGAAAATAATTCTTACCTGCATTGATCACACAGAATGAATTTCTGAACTCTTAACACAGTTTTTGTACCCTACACCTCTAAAATCCATGTACACATTTGACTGTTTCGAAGCAATGCATAAACAGTGGATACCCTGCCACGACAAATTCAATAGAGTCTGGAAATGGGAAGAAACTAAAGTAGAAAAGCCAACAATTCGAAAATATTATTACCTTCCCGCATATAGCGCATTGCCTACAACCAGATTCATCTGGATGGAATGTTTGTAGTAGAATAAATTCTCATAAGTCTATCTGGAATCCAGACAAGGCCAGGTCAACCAAATCTGATTAAAATGGGTACTTGGATACTATCTATTAAAAAAAATAAGGGGCCCAAAACAAAAACCCACCATTAAAAAATAAAATAAAATAAAAAAGTAGGGGGAGCAGCCTGCTACTAAAAAATAAAAACTGTGGGGGGAGCTGCTGTCTTAACAATGGCATCTGATGTTTTACCACCTGCTAAGCTTCCCAGAAGTGAAATAATGCTCAAATTCCAACAAGGATTTCTTCTTGAACCTCAGTGATTTTTAAATCCTCTTGGATAAATAGAATGGCTCCACTCATTACTCCCACATCTTTGAATTAGAAAGCAACAATTATATATTGTAGATGGTATAGTATTGGGCTAAGTAAGAAATTTTTTTACTTTCGTATTTCCTTACAACTATTGAAATATCACACGTTTTGCCAGAAAGGAAAATGGTTGAAAAGAATTTGTGCAGAGCCAGGCAGCTTGTTAAGCTTGTCTCGAATCACCATTTTTCTTAAAAAATGGTCAATTTGATAAAATTTCAAAATAGCTTTTTTATCTCAAATGAAAATTTCTTACTTCATAGTTATTAAGCTAACGAAAAGATTTCAATAGTAAAACAATAGAAAAGGGATTTCAAGTAGAAAAAGATAGGTATCAGACTAAAATATCATTAGTCACAAGGTACATTGCGAAACAAGTAAATATTTATCAATAACATTAACATAAAAGAAATGCACAAATATTTATCAAGAACTGTAACATAAATAGAAATTAACATTCAATCAAGATCATATACAATAAAAAGGATAAGAGATGGACGAACCATAGCCAAGAAGCACGGAATTGAGAGATGCAAAGATGGCACAAGCCATAACATATTTCTTGCTGTCCCCGCTATTCTGATTAGCATTGTCTTGATAAGAAATAGAAACCCCTTCAATTGTATCCGAATCCGTTTTCCTGTATTTTCTAAATCCCTCACTCCCATTTTCTTGGACAATCTCCTTTTCCGTTTATCTTGCAAAAACCAATATAAAAATCAAATTTCTCTAGGAAGGGAGAAAACTAAGAAATGATATGACTCTCTCTCTTCCCCCACTCTCTCTAAAAGTTTTTACATCCCGCATAACAGAGAGAGAATGTTTAATGGAGGAATTTCTTAACTTTAACGCATGGATATTTTCGTGTGAACAAACCCAATTGCAGAGAGCTATTTGGTCTCCGCGTAGCGCGGAGTGTCTTCTCTTTCCATCGAACGAGACCCAGCACCCTCAGGAATGTACACCCTAGAGCAAGAACAAAAAATGGTAAGATTTAAACACAACCCTAAATTTAGAACTGCTGAAGAAAGAGAGAAATATGCGTGGTTGTAGTTTTAGGTGGGAGTGCGTGTTGGGGATTGAACTAATAACACAACCACGCAGCGGAATACAATTACATAATCCCCCTATTATGTAGAATTAAAATGGCAGTAAAATAACACCGGCTTCAACTCACACACACTGGCAGAAATGTAAAGATAACAACACCAATATTTGTTCACTAGGGAAACCCTTCAACGTGAAGGTAAAACCCCGGGACCTAGTCCAGTAAAGCCTTCCACTATATGAATAATGGGATACACTATTTAACCCTCTCCAAAGTAAACTCTAGAGGCTACCAAATACATCAAGAACACATGTAGTTCTTGGATATCAACAACAACATCATCCAAAATAAATACACACAATAATAAGGAGAAAATCTCACTAGACAAGTGTGTATAGCCTAGAGGAATGGAGAAGAATTTTGACGATCAGCTCCAGTCAAAATGTAGGTATCTTTGCCAAGAATCACATACTGAAATATCAAGTAAATCGGACTACAAACGAGCCTCCATCCTTTGGCAAGAAGAGCTGAAATGTCGTAGGTTTTCCTCTCGCGAACTCTCTGCTTCAGAATGAATGAAGTTTCCCTTTTGGGAATGTTAATGTGCTGACC
>NW_019227515.1:108835-116695 GCF_002742605.1 Olea europaea var. sylvestris | reverse complement strand
TGTGGAACATCACCATTCAAAGGAACTGATGGAGAAAGATTAATCAAGTCAACTGTTGTCCTCATTGCCTCAGCCCAGAAGTGCTTAGGCAGTTTTGCATGAGAGAGCATACATCTGATCTTCTCACAAATAGTCCTGTTCATTCTTTCTGCCACCCCATTTTGTTGTGGGGTCTTTGGAACAGTTTTCTTGCCATGTCTTCTGCAGTACTCTTCAAATGGCCCTCTGTATTCACCACCATTATCTGCTCTGACACATTTTAACTGCCTTCCAGTTTCTCTTTCAACTTTCAAATGAAAGTCTTTAAATACTTATAGCACCTGATCTTTAGACTTCAAAGAATATGTAAACACTTTTCTAGAGTGATCATCAATAAATGTAACATAATACAATGCACCACCTAGAGATTTACTTTGCATCATGCAAACATCAGTATGCACTAAATCAAGAATATGAGTCTTTCTAGATGCAGGGAATCTATGAAATGCAACTCTAGTTTGCTTACCAACTAAGCAATGAGTACAAGGGATTAGTGATGTACCTTTCATATTGTGTAGGAGCTTCTTTCTGGAGAGAATTTGAAGTCCCTTTTCACTCATGTGGCCAAGCCGCTTATGCCATAGCTCAGTAGAGGCTTCATTTTCAGCAATATTCACATTTCCATGAATTAGTTTTGCTTCTGTTTTGTAGAGACCATTAGTCTTCTTCCCTCTGGCTAAAACAAGAGAACCCTTTGTAAGTTTCCAAGAACCATCTCCAAGGTGATTGTGATAGCCTTCTTCATCAAGCTTTCCAACAGAAATCAAGTTGCAACGCATATCAGGAACATGTTTGACACCCCTGATAAATAACTTGCTACCAATGCTAGTTTCCAACTGTACATCCCCCATACCAATAATTCTTTCTTTAGCTTCATTTCCCATCCTGATCCAACCAAAATCACCACTGGTATAGGATGAAAAGAAATCCCTACGTGGAGTAATATGAACAGAGGCTCCTGTATCAACTATCCATGTAGAATCCTGGCATGAAAGGCTAGCAAATGCTTCATCACAAGCAACAAATACCTCTGCATCAGATGCAACTACTGCAGTCTCTTTTTGTTCTTTCTGTTCTTCACCTTTCAATTTTAACTGTTCTCTTTTCCATTTTCTGCACTTCTTTTTAAGATGCCTCAGATTGCCACAATGATAACATTTTATCCCTTTTCTTGACTTTGATCTTCTTCTAGACTTATCATGACTGTCATCACCATAAGGTTTTCTGCTCTGGTTTCTCCCCCTTCTTTCTGTAACAAGTGCTTCAGAGTTAGAAGAAGCACTTTGCTCCTTTCTTCTGGCTTCTTCATTAAACATACTGTCTTTCACCATGTTGACAGTGATCACGCCATTCGGAGCTGAATTACTGAGAGAGACAACTAAAGTTTCCCAACTATCAGGTAATGAACTCAATAGAAGTAAAGCCTGTACCTCACCATCTAGTGTAAACTTCATGGTAGTCAACTCATTCAATAACTCTTGAAAGCTACTCAAGTGCTCTGCAACACTATTACCATCCCTGTATTTTAAATTCACAAGCCTTCTTATCACGAAGGCCTTGTTCTGTGCCGTCTTTCTTTCATAAAGACCTTCCAATTTCTGCCAAAGACTGTATGCATCTACTTCTTTAGCTATATGATGGAAGACACTCTGATCAACCCACTGCCTAATTTGTCCAACGGCCTTTCTATTCAATTTCTTCCAATCCTCATCAGTTTTAGAATCAGGTTGCTTGCCATTCAATTCAATGGGATCGAACAAATCTTTGAAATACAAAATATCCTCCATCCTAGTCTTCCAAATAGAATAATTTGAAGATGTGAGTTTAACCATGCCACTACCCGAATCCTCCCTTTTAATTCTCACAATAATCACAGAGGCTTAACCAAAGCTCTGATACCACTTTGTTGGGGATTGAACCAATAACACAACCACGCAGCGAAATACAATTACACAATCCCCCTATTATGTAGAATTAAAATGGCAGTAAAATAACACCGGCTCCAACTCACACACACTGGCAGAAATGTAAAGATAACAACACCAATATTTGTTCACTAGGGAAACCCTTCAACGGGAAGGTAAAACCCCGGGACCTAGTCCAGTAAAGCCGTCCACTATATGAATAATGGGATACACAATTTAACCCTCTCCAAAGTAAACTCTAGAGGCTACCAAATACATCAAGAACACATGTAGTTCTTGGATATCAACAACAACATCATCCAAAATAAATACACACAATAATAAGGAGAAAATCGCACTAGACAAGTGTGTATAGCCCAGAGGAATGGAGAAGAATTTCGACGATCAGCTCCAGTCAAAATGTAGGTATCTTTGCCAAGAATCACATACTGAAATATCAAGTAAATCGGACTACAAACGAGCCTCCATCCTTTGGCAAGAAGAGCTGAAATGTCGTAGGTTTTCCTCTCGCGAACTCTCTGCTTCAGAATGAATGAAGTTTCCCTTTTGGGAATGTTAATGTGCTGACCCGTTTTCCCCAATTTCCATATCTATATCAGTATGTTTTTAACTTGGACCAAATAAATGGACCATTAAATGCTTGAGCCCAAATTGGCTAATAAAAGCCAAATCCCTCAAAGTGGAGGGAAGACCCAACAGTGCGAGGGGTGGAATGGATGAGAAGCATGGTTCATTACGTGAACAAATAGCGAAAAGGTTGTGTCAAATTCTAGGAAAATTGAGGACGAACAAATTTAAAAAAAAAAGAAAAAAAAAGAGAGATGGTGACGATACAAAATGCTGACATGTGTTCTGGCTTTGATAGCCTCGTTTATATATGTAGGATTAATGGAATAAAACGTCATCGTTTTGCCGTTTAACGTAGGGAGACGATATCGTTTTGTTCTGTAAATTCAATGAAAAGGGACAAATAATTTTTTGATTAGAAAATCCTTAAAATAGAGAAGAAGAAAAAAGATGTCTTGGTTGTGCGGGGAAGTGGAGTAAAGAGCGTGAATGGTTGTGCGGGGAAGTAGAGTAAAGAGTGTGAATAGTTGTGAGAAAAAATAGAAAAGATAGAGATAAAAAAAAGAAATGAAAATGATGATTGCATGTGAGATAATAAAGAGAAGAAAGAGAAATGAAAATAATGATTGTGTGCGAAAGGAAATAAAATAGTATAATGTTTGAAAAAATGAAGAAAAAAAAAAAAAAATGACAAACAAGCACGACTCCATAGAAACGTGACCTGCATCGTTTATTTTAGTTAGGACAAATACTGAAAAGCTAAAATCAGTAAAACCCCCACACTCGACGGGGTTTTTTCACCAATACCCTCAGATTCCGTTTCGGTCACAAATTCACAATTTTTATCGCAAGGTTAACATTTTTCTGTCCGAAACTTGTATTTTTAGGGATTGATTTTTAGGTTTTGGAAGGTCTGGGATTTGAAATGGAAAGGTTGGGATCAGAGGGGGTGTTGGCAGGGATGGAGACGAGCATGAAGGAGGAGCTGTGCATGGAGATTGATCCACCGTTCAAGGAAAACTTGACTACCACCGATGACTGGAGGAGAGCCCTCAACAAGGTGGTCTCCGCCGTTGTTGTCCTCCGCACCACCGCTTGCCGCGCGTTTGACACCGAATCCGCCGGCGCCTCATATGCCACAGGCTTCGTGGTCGATAAGCGCCGTGGCATCATCCTCACCAACCGCCATGTCGTCCAGCCTGGTTCAAAATTTAACCCCGCTCCCTCTCTTTCAACTGAGTTCTTTTTCTTGAAAGTGGTTAGATGATTGTTATGTTTCTTTTCATAGGGCCGGTGGTGGCTGAAGCTATGTTTGTGAACCGCGAAGAAATTCCGGTTTATCCAATATACAGAGATCCCGTGAGTTGTTACTGGGTCTAATTTCATGAATATTTTCTGTGTTTTTGATCGAGTACTAATTATAATCTTAGATCCAATTCAAAAGTGTTGGGTAGATTTTCTAATTTTTTATTTTTTATTTTTTATTTTTTATTTTTTGTAATAGGAATTAAATTTAAAAATTTACTCAAGAACTTACTTACAGAAACAGAAAGGGATATATTGTATCACTTGGATTATTGGTGCATGAGTTGGATTATTTGTAGAGTTTTTCTACATTTAGAACTGATAATTAGATTGATAGCTGGCAATCCAACTAAATGGTTTTAATGAAGAATCCGTTACGCAACGTAATATTCAGCTGTTCATATGGCCTTTTAGATTTGTCAAACTATTATTTTTTCGGCCTCTCTCCTTGTCAAATGTGAAATTTCATTTGTACCTGGGCATTTACACGCCCCTCACATGGGGGGCAGGGATCGTGCGTTTATCGTGTGAGGACCCCCCATGCGAGGAGCGTGTAACCGGGCATTTACCTGGGTACAAGTAGCTCGGTCCTTGTCAAATACATAAGCTGCATACAGCGTTCTCGTGTAGCTGTAACACTTTGAAAGTGTTTTTTTCTGCATTGATTTTGCTAAGTTGGTTTTCATAAATATCGGAACGTTACGCAACTCAATATGCGGCGATTATTTCGGCCTTTTAAACTTGTCCGAAATTATTATCTTTGCAGTCTATCCTTTTGAACTGATTAAGTTCTGTACAGTTTTGTTATGTAGTTATAACACTTCAAATTTTACGTGTAGTTGTAAGTTGTAACACTTCAAAATTGTTTATTTCCACGTTGATCTTGCTTTCTATGAATTCTTGCTTTTGGTAATTGATGGAGAACAATCCAAGGGTATGGCTAGATATCTAACAGGACTGGCGGGCTACAGAATCCTGTATCTATTCAGATACTTTGTGAGATTAATTTCTGGTGAAGGTTGTTTTGTGTTAGACAAATCCTCTGCTCATCTTTCTTATGGTGTCAACTTGCTTGCTTTTGACCTATTCCATTGGTAGGGCCATGCCTTGTTTTTATATTGGTAAATAGCATTTTTAAGTGAAGACATTATTGAAGAAAAGAGGTGCATCATGGTGCCAAATCTTTATGATTAATACCCCACTTTCTTTTTGCAGCAGTTTGCCAGTTGCTTAATTTCACGTGTGTGTGTGTGTGTGAGAGAGAGAGAGAGAGATAGAGATCTGAAGCTGTATATCGCTTTCCATTTAGTGGAAGGTTGCCTAGATCTTTTCTTAAGGTTCCTGAGAAGGATTGAAATCCTACCTTAGATTTATATCACATGCTGATGAGGTGCTTTGTTTTTTCTAGGTTCACGATTTTGGATTCTTTCATTATGACCCTTGTGCAATACAATTTCTGAGCTACGAGGAGATTCCTCTTGCCCCTGAGGCAGCTTGTGTTGGACTCGAAATCAGGGTTGTGGGCAACGATAGCGGGGAAAAGGTATGCAATTCTTTTTCATCAATTGATTTATAGTGTACTCTATGGCGAATTTACATCCCTTAGAAATTTGACCATGTACACTGATTAGATTCTGCTTGTAGTATTTACAATATCATGTTTATTGCCCGCTGGTTAATGGAGGGCCAAGTTGATATTAGGCTGAGTGCCGAATAATGTGTCTCTACAAATAGCATTAATTATGTTAATGGTCACTAAAGTGTCAGCGGGACATTCAAAAAAGCTATGCACCTTTACTAAATATTAATGAAAGAAAGCCCTTTTGAAGTTATTTTCTTATAGGTTTAGTCACTCAAGTTTCCAACATTAATGGCCACTCAAGTTACTTGGTAAGTATTGCCATTAAGTACCAACGTGTCATCAAATGACGTTACTTTTTATGCCAAAGAAAATATCATTGTTAAAAAATAAGCGTATGCTTATCATACGATTTAAGCCCAAAAAGCTAGTCAAAACTAAAGGCTTTCTGATTTGGATGTGTTTAATCCCTAGTTTCCAACTCTCCTATTTTCTAACATTGCATGAAAACAAGGTCATTTTGTGACATGTTGGCACTTAACGGCGTCACGTAGTATTTAACATTAATATATTCATTATTATAAGTATAGTAGTTCAAAGCACGAGTGACTATATTTGTAAAAAAGTAACTTAGGTGACCATTGGCATAATCTCTCAAAACTTTAATGATTATTACCCTAGTTAAACCATACAAATATAATGAATGCAGTGATGAAGCATTTTTGCTTCCACCCATCTTGAATTTCTTTTCTGAATTTTCTACATTAGTTGCATTACATAATCTTCAATCTGCATTAGATTTCACTCTTAGTATATCTTCCTCTTTTCTGAATCTACAGGTCTCTATTTTGGCTGGTACCCTTGCTCGTTTGGATAGAGATGCCCCGGTCTATAAAAAGTATGTCAATCTATTTGCTAATCTGATTTTGACTCGTATCTGATTGCTTATTCATGAACTTTTAATATCATTAGAGTAGAAGTGGGGGGATAGCTTAGTGATGATTGTTTTAAGTCTGAACATTATATGAATGATTTGATTATTTCTACCAAATAATTGTCAAGGCGCAGAATTCGAGGCGTTTTATGAAAGCTTCACATCAAGCAGGATTCGTGGCATAAGCTTCAAATATTTTTTTCTTTAAACAATGGATTTACCAAGAACTTAACATTCAATTTTGTTAGTGATAAACTGAACTATGATTGCAGAAATTCTCTCCTTTTCTACCTGTGCATTTTGATTGATAGATGGATGAATGGTATTCCTGTCTCTGATTTCTAAGTCACAGTTTGATACCTTAAAGTCATTCTGTTAGTTATTTAGAGCAATAATATATGTGTGAACTACATTCTGCAGTCTTTTCTCCCAACAACATGATTTTCATTGCGGAGAATTTTCTCTTGCTTATTCTATTGTACTACATGGTGTATTTCTATGTTATATCCAACCATTGTAGATTGATATTAATGTTTCCAGCTTAACGTGGTCATCTTACATGGGCTTTGCATTTTCTAATAGTGTTCCAGATGCATACATTGCCCATCTATTTAATTTTCGACAGAAAGAGTTTTTATAGTAAGATGATTCTGAACGAATGCTACCATTTAGAAACTATATAATTAGCTAGGAAAATAAATTGATATGATTTGTGGCCTTGAATACCCATCAATTGACTGTGCAAGTCAACCCAATCCATTCAATAATGGATATAAGAGTATTATATAGAGATGTTGACAAATTTTCTTAACTTCAGTCGACCAAGTATTATATGCATAAATACTGTCTTTTTCTCAAAATTTTATCTTTGGCCTCTATATAGCTAATTTGACACACAATATATGTCTTCAATTTCTTGATAGGTTGAAGATCTTTCCTTAAATTCAGTATGTTTTGTCTGACTGGTCAAAATTATTGACAAATGAGACAGAATGGTTGAACTCTTAGGTTCTTCATAAATTGAAATTACCAATAATATTTCTGGCTCAGTTTTTGCTTGGACCATATAGATAGCTTCTCATCCTATGTCATGTTGATGATTAATGAATTTCTTGTGCAGGGATGGCTACAACGACTTCAATACATTTTACATGCAAGTAAGCATTATGATATCTATTGCTTTTCATTGCAAAATAAAATGTTAACCTGCTATCAAAGGGAGGAAAGGGGGTGGGTGAGGGTATTAGTGATCTGGATTTATTTTGGGGTGATGGCTAACAGAAAATCTGGTTTGGTACATTGCATGTATTTTTCACACTGCTGTTTTAACATGTTTAGATCTTTTGAATGATTTATTCTATCCGCGTTCTTGGTTATTTCATTGGAATAATCAGGCTGTGATGGAAATGTAGAGAGAACTTTTGAATACCGAAGTTAAAGCATTTAAGCAATATCAGTCAGATCAAGAAGGCGAGTAATCTCAACAATTTTTTTTCAGAATCACGTTTTAC